>NW_026647150.1:300000-513944 GCF_950295315.1 Erinaceus europaeus | reverse complement strand
ACCTTCCATGCCTCCAGCTGCCCCCACTTTCTAGTCCTGACCCTCCTCAAGGATGCCCATCTTCTCCTTACCCTCTGTCCCCCAGCTCCCAACTAACATCTACTGTGTTCCTCCCTGCGCTACTTTACTGCCACCCTCCTTCTGCCCTTCAGCCCTGAGGGCCCAGGGCCAGCCCAGCTGCTATCTCACCATCCAGCAGGGGAACCTGCCCTAACCCCCTGCCACCACACCCAAACACACAGCCCTGAACACACTCCTGGGCTCCCCTGCCTGCAGCCTGCCTCTCAAACAGTCTCCTTCTGCCCCCTAGCCCCCTTACAGCCTCTGCCACGGACCCCCACAGACACCTGGGCATGAGCAGCGCAGACATGCAAACAGCTCCCCTCGCCCCCACTCCAGTTGCTCCAAGGTTGTCAAGAGTCTTTTTTTCATGCTGTAGGGGAGGGAGTTGAGACAGTCCAATGTCCTTGGGAGCAAGAACTGCAAACAGTCCATCTACAATGTAACATTTGGGTCTCAGGCCGCCCAATCCCTAGTGCGCTGTGCAGACCTTTGACTGGCAAAAACACCCCATGTGAGCGTGAGATCTGGATGGGCTAGTGGCTCTTTCTGTGGACTAAGAGACAGACAGACAGAGTTTTCAGGTTCAAAACCTATACTTGCCAGAAGATGGTCATTCACTTCGGTAAAAAAAAAAAAAAAAAAAAAAAAAAAAAAAGGCTTTTTATTTTTTTTTCCCCTGCCTGGGTAACCTGTCTGCTGCCTGTTTCAAAGTGAAAAAAGGGAAAAATCTTTTTTTGGAGGGAAAAGGACCAAAATGCAGGCAGGTGGACTCCGTGGAGGGTGGCTAGGGAGTTGCTCCTGCCCTGGAACTAGAGTACCAGCTGCTGTTCCAGGTGCTCTCTGATAACAGAGATCTCCGTGTGTCGTGTCATGACACTGTCTCCAGGACTGACCCTCAGGATAATGAGGATTCAAAACGAGGCAGGTGATACTGCCTTCAAAAGTAAATCCAGGGAGGTTTGGCGGTATGTCAGAGGGTTAAGGGCTTGTGGCGCTCACGAATAGAGGGGACAGGTGGAAGGATTTGGGGTCTGGCCCCCAGACCGCCACCTGCAGGGGAGTCGCTTTACAGGGGGTGAAGCAGGTCTTTAGGAGCTCTATCTTTCTCTCCCACCATGTATTTCCTCTGCTCTCTCCTTTTGTGTCTGTCAGATGCAAGGTCAGTAACAACAACAACAACAAAAACAATAACCACCACAGTGACCAAGCAACAATGGCAGCGAAAGGGGAACAAACTGAGTGCAGGAGCTGTGGATTATTTGTGGCGTAGGCACTCAGCTCTGGCAATAAACCCTTGAGGCAATCAATCCATACATGAAGAAGTAATACAGGTAACAGAGACGTATATGTCCCTGTGTGTTTCCACTGAGTTAATGTAAATGCACTTTTATTGACTTCTTCATTTATTTATTACCTTGCCACGAGAATTTCTTTTCATTGCTAAAAAAAAGTGTTCCATCAAGGGTACCAGGTGTGCCTTACCCAGGTAAGCACTCATGTTACAATGCAGGAGGACTGGGCTTCAACACCCTGGTTCCCACCTGCCAGGGGAAATCTTTACAAGTGGTGCGGAAGTGCTGCAGTTGTCTCTCTCTGTGTCTCAAACTCTCTCTACCTCCCTTCCCTCTCAATTCCTGTCTATTTATTCCAGTGAATAATCAAGAAAATAGAAAGTAAAAAAAGAAAAAGGAAAAGGAAATATTCCACGACTCCAAATGGGCTACTCAGGACAATGCTTTCCTTGTTAAGATCCTCACAGCATTCCATATGCAGAAAGGCAAAGACGCCATGTATTTTTTAACCCAGTTTTTATATTTATTTATTTATTTATTTACGTGCTTATTCGTTTTTGTTATTGATGAATTAATGTTTCACATTTGACATTGACTAAGGATCTGACACCAGCGGTCTCCAGTACCCCTAGATGGTACTCTGTCTCTACAAAACCATTCCATTGAACTGTCCATCCATCCATCCACCCATCCATCTATCCATCCATCCATTCATCCATCAATCCATTCATCCATCCATCCATCCACCTGTCAACCAAGCTAAGTACAAAAGGAGATCTCTCCTTGAATGGTGAAGACAATCAACAATGCACATGTAGGTTGTAAAGGGGCCAGTTTGGCTGAATAGGGCAGAGGGGCTGAACCAGGGAATGTGTTGGGGTGTGTGGGTGTGCGTGTGGGTGGGTTGAGCCGGAGACCCTGTGAGCTGGGTCACGTCAGGGGCAGGCAGGGGGTGGAAGGTGTTGTGAACAGCTGTCACTGGAGATCCATCACAAGTGCTGGAGATGTTGAGCAGCTCACCCGGAAGAGAGGACACACAAAGGAGAGAAGCAAAGTGCAGAGGAGAGGAGAGAGGAGAGGATGGTGTGGACAGGAGAGGACAGGAGAGGAAAGGAGTGGAGGGGACCTGAGAAACCTACCTGGACAAAGGCAGCATACAGACATCCAGGAAGGCAGGCAGGCATGCAGGCAGCTCTGGCCTGGGCTCCCAGGATCCCGGGTGCACCTCCACCTGTCTTCTCTTGGCTGCCAACCCTGAGGTCCCTCGTCGGTCAGCAGTGTCTTCCCATCCTTCCGTCCCTCTGTGCTAGGGCCCAGGCGTCTGGGCACTGTTGGCTGACCTAGTGGCAGGGCAGTTGGGCAGCCCAGTGCCAGTGTGGCCAGCACATATTGCCCGGGGTTAGGACATCGCAGAGGGCTCCTGTGGTTGCTAGGCCACGGGGACCCCGCCCATCCAGTTGACCAGCAGCCATGACCACCACCCTGAACTTGACCGGAGTGGTGGTGGCCAGCCACCAGAGCCAGAGCCCCAGGCCAAAGCATGTGCTGGTCCGTCTGCCGGGACAAGGGGCTATGGGCAGATTGGTGTGTCTGGGCATGGGGCTGGCATCTGACAGCCCAGGGCTGAGGACCAATTTCCGCCAGGCCCCTGTCCCACCATGTGCACTGACACACACAGTCTTGCTGACTGACTGACAGTCCCCGCCCTAGAAATACCTACACCAGGTCCATGGGTGCCCTGAGCTGCCCCTGAGGGTTGGTGGGTGCCTGCCTGGACACATGCCTCCGTAATGGAGGCCTCTATTAATCCCCTTGCGTACTGACAGCTGCCCTCATGCCCCTCCTCCTCCTCCTCTTCTTCTTTTCCTCCTCTTCCTCCTCCTCCTCCTCCTCCTCCTCTTCCACCTCCTCCTCCTCTTCCACATCCTCAGAGGGACTCACTCAGGACCCTTGGCCTAGGCAAGCCAGGACTGGTGCTCTGGCTGCTGCAGCTTCTATCCAGTGGGTGGGTGCAGGAATCTGTTCCTGTCAGTCCCGGATTCCTGGGACCTTCCATGCCTCCAGCTGCCCCCACTCTCTAGTCCAGAGCCCTCTTCAAGGATGCCCCATTTCCCCTTGCCCTCTGTCCCCCAGCTACCCAACTAACATCTACTGTGTGCCTCCCTGCGCTACTTTACTGCCACCCTGCTTCTGCCCTTTAGCCCTAGGGGCCCAAGGTCAGCCCAGCTGCCATCTCACCATCCAGCAGGGGAGTTGCCCTAACCCCCTGTCACCACACCCACAAACACATCCCTGAACACACTCCTGGGCTCCCCTGCCTACAGCCTGCCTCTCAAACAGTCTCCTTCTGCCCCCTAGCCCCCTTACAGTCTCTGCCACGGCCCGCCACAGACACCTGGGCATGAGCAGCGCAGACATGCAAACAGCTCCCCTCGCCCCCACTCCATTTGCACCAAGGTTGTCAATAGTCTTTTTTTTCATGCTGTAGGGGAGGGAGTTGAGACAGTCCAATATCCTGGAGAGCAAGAACTGCAAACAGTCCATCTACAATGTAACATTTGAGTCTCAGTCCCCCAATCCCTAGTGTGCTGTGCAGACATTTGACAGGCAAAAACACCCCATTTGAGTGTGTTTACAAGTGGTGCAGAAGTGCTGCAGGTGTCTCTCTCTATGTCTCAAACTGCTCTCCCTCCCTTCCCTCTCAATTCCTGTCTATTTATTCCAGTGAATAATCAAGAAAATAGAAAGTAAAAAAAGAAAAAGGAAAAGGAAATATTCCACTACTTCAAATGGGCTACTCAGGACATTGCTTTCCTTATTAATATGCTCACAGCATTCCATATGCATAAAGGCAAAGACGCCATGTATTTTTTAACCCAGTTTTTATATTTATTTATTTATTTAGGTGCTTATTCATTTTGTTATTGATGAATTAATGTTTTACATTTGACATTGACTAAGGTTCTGACACCAGTGGTCTGCAGTACCCCTATATGCTACTCTGCCTCTACAAAACCGATCCATTGACCTGTCCATACATTCATCCACCCATCCATCCATCTATCCATCCATCCATTCATCCATCCATCCATCCATCCAACCATCCATCCATCCATCCATCCATCCATCCATCCATCCATCCACCAGTCAACCAAGCTAAGTACAAAAGGAGATCTCTCCTTGAATGGTGAAGACAATCAACGATGCACAGGTAGGTTGCAAAGGGGCCAGTTTGGCTTAATAGGGCAGAGGGGTTGAACCAGGGAATGTGTTGGGGCGTGTGGGTGTGGGTGTGGGTGGGGTGAGCCAGAGACCCTGTGAGCTGGGTCACGTCAGGGGCAGGTAGGGGGTCGAAGGGGTTGCGAACATCTGTCAATGGAGATGCATCACAAGTGCTGGAGTTGGTGAGAAGGGCATCCAGAAGAGAAGACAGACAAAGGAGAGAAGCAAAGTGCAGAGGAGAGGAGAGGGGAGAGGATGGTGAGGACAGGAGAGGACAGGAGAGGACAGGAGTGGAGGGGACCTGAGAAACCTACCTGGACAAAGGCAGCATACAGACATCCAGGAAGGCAGGCAGGCATGCAGCCAGCTCTGGCCTAGGCTCCCAAGTTCCCGGGCGCACCTCCACCTGTCGTCTCTTGGCTGCCAGCCCTGAGGTCCCTCGTCGGTAAACACTGTCTTCCCATCCTTCCGTCCCAATGTGCCAAGGCCCAGGGTCAGGGCGCTGTTGGCTGACCTAGTGGCAGTGCAGTTGGGCTGTCCAGTGCCAGTGTGGCCAGCACAGATTGCCAGGGGCTAGGACATCACAGAGGGTTCCTGTGGTTGCTAGGCCACGGGGACCCCGCCCATCCAGTTGACCAGCAGCCATGACCCCCACCCTGAACTTGACCTTGAGGGGTGTTGGCCAGGCACCAGAGCCAGAGCCCCAGGTCAAAGCAGGTGCCGGTCGGTCAGCCAGGCCAAGGGGCTATGGGCAGATTGGTGTGTGTCTGGGCATGGGGCTGGCATCTGACAGCCCAGGGATTGGGACCAAGTTCCGCCAGGCCCCTGTCCCACCATGTGCACTGACACACAGTCTTGCTGACTGACTGACAGTCCCCGCCCCAGAGATACCCACAGCAGGTCCTTGGGTGCCCTGAGCTATTTCTGAGGATTGGTGTGTGCCTGCCTGGACACATGCCTCTGTAATGGAGGCCTCTATTAATCCCGTTGCCTACTGACAGATGCCCTCCTGCCCCTCCTCCTCCTCTTCCTCCTCCTCCTCTTCTTCCTCCTCCTGTTCCTCCTCCTCCTCCTCCTCCTAATCCACCTCCTCCACCTCCTCCTTTTTCTCTTCCTCATCCTGAGAGGGACTCTCTCAGGGCCTTTGGCCTAGGCAAGCCAGGGCTGCTGCTCTGGCTGCTGTAGCTTCTATCCAGTGGGTGGGTGCAGGAATCTGTTCCTGTCAGTCCATGGTTCCTGGGACCTTCCATGACAACAGCTCCCCCCACTCTCTAGACCAGATACCTCCTCAAGTATCCCCCCTTTCCCATTGCCCTCCGTCCCCCAGCTCCCCAACTAACATCTACTGTGTGCCTCCCTGCCCTACTTTATTGCCACCCTGTGTCTGCCCTTCAGCCCTGGGGCCCAGGGCCAGCCCAGCTGCCATCTCACCATCCAGCAGGGGGACCTGCCCTAACCCCCTGCCACCACACCCACACACACAGCCCTGCACACACTCATGGTCTCCCCTGCCTGCAGCCTGCCTCTCAAACAGTCTCCTTCTGCAACCTAGCCCCCTTACAGCTGATGCCACAGCCCCCCACAGACACCTGGGCATGAACAGCGCAGACATGCAAACAGCTCCCCTCGCCCCCACTCCATTTGCTCCAAGGTTGTCAAGAGTCTTTTTTTCATGCTGTAGGGTAGGGAGTTGAGACAGTCCAATGTCCTGGGGAGCAAGAACTGCAAAAAATACATCTACAATGTTATATTTGGGTCTCAGGCCGCCCAATCCCTACTGAGCTGTGCAGACCTTTCACTGGCAAAAACACCCCATCTGAGCGTGAGATCTGGCTGGGCTAGTGGCTCTTTCTGTGGACTAGGAGATAGACAGACAGAGTTTTCAGGTTCAAAATCTGTACTTCCCAGAATATGGACATTCGCTATGGTTAAAACAAAACAAAGCTTTTTATTTTTTCCCCCTGCCTGGGTAACCTGTCTCCTGCCTGTTTCTCAATGAAAAAAATGGAAAAACCTTTATTGGAGGGAAAAAGACCAAAATGTAGGCAGGTGGACTCCATGGAGGGTATATGGGGAGTGGCTCCTGCCCTGGCACTAGAGCCCCAGCTTCTGTTCCAGGTTTTCTCTGATACCAGGGATCTCTGTGTGTCGTGTAATTACACTCTCCAGGACTGATCCTCAGCATAATGAGGATTCAAAACGAGGCAGGTCATATTGCCTTAAAAAGTAAATGCAGGGAGGTTTGGCGGTATGCCAGATGGTTAAGGGATTGTGGCGCTCACGAAAAGAGGGGACAGGTGGAAGGATCTGGGGTCTGGGTCCAGAACCCCACCTGCAGGGGAGTCGCATTACAGGGCGTGAAGCAGGTCTTTAGGGGCTCTATGTTTCTCTGTATTTCCCCTGCTCTCTCCTTTTCTCTCTGTATGATGCAAGTGTCAGTAAAAACAACAACAGCAACAATAACCACCACAGTGACCAAGCAACAAAGGCAGTGAAAGGGGAACAAATGGAGTGCAGGAGCTGTGGATTATTCGTGTCGCAGGCACGGAGCTGTGGCAATAACCCCTTGAGGCAATCAATCAATCAATGGATAAGTAATACAGGTAACAGAGATGTATATGTCCCTGTGTGTTTCCACTGAGGTAATGTCAATGCACTTTTATTTATTTCTTCATTTATTTAATTATTACCTTGCCACGAGAATTTATTTTCCTAGCTAAAAACAGTGTCCCATCAAGGGTACCAGGTGGTGCCACACCCAGTTAACTCATGTTACAATGCAAGAGGACTGGGCTTCAAGACCCTGGTCCCCACCTGTCGGGGGAAATATTTACAAGTGGTGCAGAAGTGCTGCAGCTGTCTCTCTCTGTGTCTCAAACACTCTATCCCTCCCTTCTCTCACAATTCCTGTCTTTTTATTCCAATAAATAATCAAGAAAATGGAAAGTCAAAAAAGAAAAAGGAAAGTGAAATATTCCACTACTTAAAAGGGGCTACTCAGCACAATGCTTTCCTTGTTAAGATCCTCACAGCATACCATATGCAGAAAGGCAAAGATGCCATGTATTTTTTAACCCAGTTTTTTTATTTATTTATTTATTTATTTAGGTGGTTATTCATTTTTGTTATTGATGAATTCATGTTTTCCATTTGACATAGATTAGGGCTCTGACACCAGCGGTCTCAAGTACCCCTAGATGGTACTCAGCCTCTACAAAACCAATCCATTGACCTGTCCATCCATCCATCCACCCATCCAGCTATCCATCCAGCTATCCATCCAGCTATCCAGTCATCCATCCATCCATCCATCCACCAGTCAACCAAGCTAAGTACAAAAGGAGATCTCTCCTTGAATGGTGAAGACAAACCACGATGCATAGGTAGGTTGCAAAGGGGCCAGTTCGGCTGAATAGGGGAGAGGGGCTGAACCATTTAATGTGTTGGGGGGTGTGGGTGTGGGTGGGTTGAGCCAGAGACCCTGTGAGCTGGGTCACGTCAGGGGCAGGGAGGGGGTGGAATTGCGAACAGCTTTCACTGGAGAACCATCACAAGTGCTGGAGCTGTTGAGCAGGGCACCCGGAAGAGAGGACAGACAAAGGAGAGAAGCAAAGTGCATAGGAGAGGAGATTGGAGTGGATGGTGAGGACAGGAGAGGACAGGAGTGGAGGGGACCTGAGAAACCTACCTGGACAAAGGCAGCATACAGACATCCAGGAAGGCAGGCAGGCATGCAGGCAGCTCTGGCTTGGGCTTGCTGGATCCCCGGCACACCTCCACCTGTCTTTTCTTGGCTGCCAGAGGTCCCTGAGGTCCCTTCGGTCACCACTGTCTTCCCATCCTTCCGTCCCTCTGTGCCAGTGCCCAGGCGCCTGGGTGCTGCTGGCTGACCTAGTGGCAGGGCAATTGGGCGGCCCAATGACAGTGTGGCCAAAACAGAATGCCAGGGGCTAGGACATCACAGATGGCTCCTGTGGTTGCTACGCCACGGGGAACCCGCCCATCCTGTTGACCAGCAGCCATGACCCCCATGCTGAACTTGACCTGAGGGGTGGTGGCCAGCCACCAGAGCCAGAGCCCCAGGCCAAAGCAGGTGCAGGTCGGCTGGGCCAAGGGGCTATGGGCAGATTGGTATGTGTCTGGGCATGGGGCTGGCATCTGACAGCCCAGAGCTGGGGACCAAGTTCCACCAGGCTCCTGTCTCACCATGTGCACTGATGCACAGTCTTGCTGACTGACTGACCGTCCCCGCCCCAGAGATACCCACACCAGGTCCCTGGTTGCCCTGAGCTGCCCCTGAGGGTTGGTGGGTGCCTGCCTGGACACATGCCTCCGTAATGGAGGCCTCTATTAACCAGTTGCCTACTGACAGCTGCCCTCCTGCTCCTACTCCTCCTCCTCCTCCTCCTCCTCCTCCTCCTCGTCCTACTCCTCCAAATGTAAAGCATCTGTGGTAACGATGGCCACACCAGTGTCCAGATTTTCCACGCAAACAGAAGCTTCCAGGGTTCAGAAAGAGGGTATTTTAATGGCTGTGCAATGTCTTTTCCAAGTTCCTCATGGGGTTTCAAATCCTTTTGAAAACTGATGTTCTTTCTTGTGTCTAGGGAATATTCTCACCTCTGGCCAGGAGGCCTGCCCAACTAGGAGCACACCTATCCCGGGGTCAGGAGCTCTGCCAGCCTGCTAGCTCCTGGAGGGATTCCTGAGTATGTCCTCAGGGCCGAAGTGGTAACAGTTGTTTCCAATTGCCTTTATTAGCAACATCCAGGCCCTCAGGTGAGGTGCGGAGCTGTGATCTCCACTGGAAGCTCCTAATTCAGCCAATGGAGGCATCCATCTTTCTTTTGTTTGTCTATAGAAAGGGACCAGGGATTTTGTGCTTCCTGCAAGCAGAGCGACTTCGTATGGGACACTCATGCATGCCTACTTCTGGGAATCTCTCTTAGTGTGATCTGTGGACACCAGGACACCATGGTCAGGGATATGAGGCCACAGGAGGAGTTGCCTTAGCCGGACCCAAAGGGTAGGTGTAAGGGACTGGGTTCATCCACGATTGTTTTGTCGAACACAGTTCACATCTATGTTGAAACACAGCTCTTTCTGGGTACTTTTTGTGCTTGTAATCTGCTGCCCTGAGCAGTGGACTTAGAGCCTGTAGGCTGAGTAGGCAGCCAAACGTGACTGGACAGGCTGATGCCCATGAATTCTGAGTGGTTCCCCAGCTTCCCCCATTGGCAGTTTTTATATGATAGATAGTGAGGCATGGGATTGAATGGAGAATTCAGGAGAGCGAGACATGAGAGTCCCTTTGCATATGCATTCTTGCTTAGCCAGAATCTGGGCTAGCTGGCTTGCCCTGACCAGCTAGGTTCTCTGTACATAAGTTGCAGGTGAGGCTGGCTACATTCCAACCCATGCTCTGAGACTACTATAGGTGAGCTGTGTGCTCTGAGCACACACAGACACAGACAGACAGAAAGACAGCCAGACATACACACACACACACACACACACACACATTACTGTCAGGTCTGGTAGTGCAGCATATGGTGAAGGCTGGGGCTGTCTGGGGTCTGTGGGCATGAGAGCTGCTGCCTTACAAGCTCTACAAGCCAGCTTTGAACCTGTCACCAATGAACACATTATACGAGGTTTTTGAATTCTGGTCTCTTTCCAAGTCATCTATTTTACTTCTCGCCTTCTCTGTCTCTAACTCTCACATGCTCTCACACACTCTGTTTTCACTCATTAATATTTTACTTATATACTTATTTTACTAACAGGCCCAGATATACAAAGAGAGTTACCAGAGCACTGCTGAGCTCTACTTGTTGTGTTGGCGATTTCACCTAGGCTACTGGAGCCTCAGTTTGTAAGTCTTTCTGACACAAGCCATATTCTGTTTCCTCATTTTCATGCCAGTATCACTCAGAGTTTATAATAAAGTGAGTTTTTTTGGAAAACACTAGGTACATTCTGATTTACAGCTCAATATTGACACCATTGTAGCTGTCTTTGGCCCTTGGCCACTTTTCTTCTTTTCAGATGTAAAGACACTGAAGAGGGAGAGATTTTTGTCCTGAGGCTTGAACTGGGAACTAGCAGCTGCCCTGTGTGTGTTGCGAGACTAGGAAACTTGTGGTGCCTGTCCATGGGGAGCGTCTCCTTGATGAGTTCCTTCTCAAGCCTTTTTCGCTCTGTCCCATTGGAGCTGCATATAGCTAATGATTTTGAGATTTTACTCTTTTGGACAATTATTTTCCTGATGCACAGTTTCTCTCCAGGTTTTAGCAATCAATTGTCTAAATGTCATATCGAATCCATTGTAGGAAATGACTACATCAGTGTCTCGCTCTCTCTCTCTCCCCCCTCTCTCTCTCTCCCTCTCTCTCTGTATATATATATATATATATAAATATATATATACATATATATATGTAACATGTAGAGATCTGAAAATATTTTTTAGCTATAGACCTGCAGAGCTCTGGTTTATGGTAGTAATGCGGATACACCTGGCTCTTCTGAGCCACAGTCATGAGAGACATCTCACAGAGCCATTCGTATACCTCTTATCACTCTACAAATCTCTCTCAGCACAAACTACTGCTGCCAAATCATCTACTTCCCTCTTGCTCTTTTTGTCCACCGAGTCCTATCCCAAAACTGTAAATCAAAGAAGAAATAGACATAGTGCAGTTCCCTGCACACAGGACAGACTGAGGCTGGACCAGGGAGCTATAATACGCCAGCCTGCATCTTAGCTGGAGCATCACTAAGGCTACTTCCAAATTGGAGAGGTGAGGTCAGTTTTGGAGAACGGGCTGCAGGCCAAGTGTTGCTTCTCAGAGTGGGATACGACCTAGATGTTCTAAGTGTAACCTTTCCTCACAAACTAAAATAACAATGCCATTTGTAAGAAGTATGCATGGGCATGGAGGGTTTGTCTTCAGTGCTCTGGCACTGATCAACACAGGGCCAGAATTTCAGTCCTTTTCTGTATCTTCCATCCTGTCTCTCTGACTGTCTCTACGTGCCTTCTTCACTGGGCCCTTATGGAAGTCAGTGCATGCATCATGAACTCAGACTTCCTGGTGTTGAAATTTTCCTTTCTTTGCCCTTTGGGTTATTCAGTCTACTGCATATGGCGGAGTACATTGGGGAACTGAGTAGACAGGGATCCTGTTGCAGGTAACAGGCATATGTCCATATCCAGCTGCAGCTGTCCAGGTCCTCTGTGCTTGACTCCCATTGTCCAGGGCCCTGAGGCTGAAACTCAGCCTAAATGTAGACCTCCTCAATTTCCTGAACCACATCCTTGTCCTTATTCCATGAGAGCCCAGGTCAAGAGAAGTGAAACTCTATCCCCCTGGCACACACATTGTGCTTTCCCTCTATTGGGTCTAATGTAAAGGATTTGTGGTACTGATTGCCACACCAATGTCCAGATTTTCCACGCATAACAGAAGCTTCCAGGGTTCTGAAAGAGGGTGTTATGATGGCTGTGAAATGTCTTTTCCAAGTGCCTCATGGGGTTTAAAATCCTTTTGAAACCTGAAATTCTTACTTGTATCTAAGGAATATTCTCACCTCTGGCTAGAAGGCACTCCCAACAAGGAGCACAGCTATCCTGGGGTCAGGAGGTCTGCCAGCCTGCTAGCTCCTTGATGGATTCCTGAGTATTATGTCCTCAGGTCCCAAATGGTAACAGGTGTTTTCAACTGCCTTTATTAGCAGCAGCCAGGCCCTCAACTGAGGGGCGGGACTGTGATCTCCACTGGAATCTCCTAATTCAGCCAATGGAGACATCCATCTTCCTTTTGTCTCTCCACAGCAAGGGCCCGGGGAGTTTGTGCTTCCTGCAAGCAGAGTGACTTTGTACGGGACACTCATGGATGCCTAATTCTGGGAATCTCTCTGAGTGTGATGTGTGGACACCAGGACACCTTGATCAGAGATTGTGAGGCCACAAGAGCAATTGCCTTAGCAGGACCCAAACGGGAGGTGTAAGGGGCCAGGTTCATCCACTATTGTTTGGTCAAACACAGTTCCTATCTATGTTCAGACACAGCTCTTTCTGGGTTCTTTCTAGCCTTGTAATCTGCTGTCCACTGAGAAGTGGACTGGGAGCCTGGAGGCTGAGTATGCAGCCAGACGTGACTGGACAGGGTCCTGCCCCTGAATTCTGAGGGGTGCCCCAACTTCCCCCGTTGGCAGTGTTTAGATGATAGTGAGGCATGAGATTGAATCGGCAACTCAGGAGAGCTAGACATGAGAGACCCTTTGCATATGCATTCTTGCTTATCCAGAATCTGGGCTAGCTGGCTTTCCCTAACCAGTTAGGTTCTCTGTACATAAGTTGCAGGTGAGGCTGGCTACCTTGCCACCCATGCTCTGAGACTACTATAGGTGAGTTCTGAGCACACA
The DNA here is from genome assembly GCF_950295315.1 of Erinaceus europaeus. Classification (NCBI taxonomy): domain Eukaryota; kingdom Metazoa; phylum Chordata; class Mammalia; order Eulipotyphla; family Erinaceidae; genus Erinaceus; species Erinaceus europaeus. The sequence goes on along the minus strand of NW_026647150.1, from coordinate 500,937 downwards.
CAGACACACACTGATAGACAGAGAGACAGACAGACACACACACACATTCATGTCAGTTCTGGTAGTACAGCATATGGTGAAGGCTGGGGCTGTCTGGGGTCGGTGGGCATGAGCGCTGCTGACTTACAATCTCTACAAGCCAGGTTTGAACCTGTCATCAATGAACACAGCGCAGGAGGTTTTTGAATTCTGGTCTCTTTCCAAGTCATCTATTTCTCTTCTCGCCTTCTCTGTCTCTAACTCTCAAATGCTCTCACACACTCTGTTTTCACTCATTAATATTTTACTTATATACTTTTTTATTTTTTATATTTTATTTAATTTATTTATTCCCTTTTGTTGCCCTTGTTTTATTGTTGTAGTTATTATTGTTCTTGTCGTCGTTTATGGATAGGAGAGAGAGAAATGGAGAGAGGAGGGGAAGACAGAGAGGGGGAGAGAAAGATAGACACCTGCAGACCAGCTTCACCGCCTGTGAAGCCACTCCACTGCAGGTGGGGAGCCAGGGCTTGAACCGTGATCCTTATACTGGTCCTTGTGCTTTGTGCCACCTGCGCTTAACCTGTTATATACTTATTTTACTGACAGGCCCAGATATACAAAGTTCTGGCTTATTGTGTTGGCGATTTTACCTAAGCTACTGGAGCCTCAGTTTGTAAGTCTTTCTGACACAAGCCATATTCTGTCTCCTCATTTCCATGCCAGTATCACTCAGAGTTTATAATACAGGGATTTTTTTTTGCAAAACACGTGGTACATTCTGATTATAGCTCAATATTGACACCATTGTAGCTGTCTTTGACCCTTGGTCACTTTTCTTCTTTTCAGATGTAAAAACACTGAAGAGGGAGAGGTTTTTGCCCTGAGGTTTGCACTGGGAACTACCAGATGCACTGTGTCTGTTGCCAGACTAGGAAACTTGTGGTGCCTGTCCATGTGGAGAGTCTCCTTGATGAGTTCCTTCTCAATCCTTTTTCGCTATGTCCCATTGGAGCTCCATATAGCTGATGATTTGGAGATTTTACTCCTTTGGACAATTCTTTTCCTGATGCACAGTTTCTCTCCAGGTTTTAGCAATCAATTGTCTGAATTTCATATCGAAACCATTGTAGAAAATGACTATATCAGTGTCTCATTCTCTCTCTCTCTCTCTCTGTCTCTCTCCCTATTAATATATATATATATATATATATATATATATATATATATATATATATATATATATGTAACATGTAGAGATCTGAAAATATTTTTTATCTAGAGTCCTGCACACCTATGGATTAGGGTAGTAACGCGGATACACCTGGCCCTTCTGAGCCACAGTCATGAGACACATCTCACAGAGCCATTCGTATACCTCTTATCACTCTACAAATCTCTCTCAGCACAAACAACTGCTGCCAAATCATCTACTTCCCTCTTGCTCTTTTTGTCCACCGAGTCCTATCCCAAAACTGTAAATCAAAGAAGAAATAGACATAGTGCAGTTCCCTGCACACAGGACAGTCTGAGGCTGGACCAGGGAGCTGTAATACACCAGCCTCCATCAGGGCTGGAGCATCATTAAGAATACTTCAAAATTGGAGAGACAAGGGCAGTTTTGGAGACTGGGCTGCAGGCCAAGTGCTGCTTCTCAGAATGGGCTAATACCTAGATGTACTAAGTGTAACCTTTCCTCACAAACAAAATAACAATGCCCCTTGTAAGTAGCATGCATGTGCATGGAGGGTTTGTCTTCAGTGCTCTGGTTCTGATCAACACAGGGCCAAAATTTCAGTACTTTTTTGTCTCTGTCATCCTGTCTCTCTGACTGTCTCTACGTGCCTTCTTCACTGGGCCCTTATGGAAGTCAGTGTATGCATCATTAACTCGGACTTCCTGGTGTTGAAATTTTCATTTCTTTGCCCTTTGGATTATTCAGTCTCCTCCATATGGCATAGTACATTGGGGAACTGAGGAGACAGCATTCCTGCTGCAGGTAACAGGCATATGTCCATCTCCAGCTGCAGCTGTCTAGGCCCTCTGTGCTTGACTCCCATTGTCCAGGGCCCTGAGGCTGAAACTCAGCCTAAATGTAGCCCTCCTCAATTTCCTGCACCACATCCTTGTCCTTATTCCATGAGATCCCAGGTCAAAAGAAGTGAAACTCTATCCCCCTGGCACACACATTGTGCTTTCCCTCTATTGTGCCGAATGTAAAGTGTCTGTGGTACGGATGTCCACACTAGTGTCCAGATTTTCCACGCAAAACGGAAGCTTCCAGGGTTCTGAAGAGGGTGTTTTGATGGCTGTGAAATGTCTTTTCCAAGTGCCTCATGGGGCTTCAAATCCTTTTGAAACCTGAAGTTCTTTCTTGTATCTAGGGAATATTCTCACCTCTGGGCTGAATGCCCTCCCAACTAGGAGCACAGCTATCTGGGGTCAGGAGGTCTACCAGCCTGCTAGCTCCTGGATGGTTTCCTGAGTATTATGTCCTCAGGTGCCAAGTGGTACCAGGTGTTTCCAATAGCCTTTATTAGCAGCAGCCAGGCCCTAAAGTGAGCGGCAGGGCTGTGATCTCCACTGGAAATTCCTAATTCAGCCAATGGAGGCATCCATCTTCATTTGTCTCTCCATAGCAAGGGCCTGGGGAGTTTCTGCTTCCTGCAAGCATAGCGACTATGTATGGGACACTCATGGATGCCTACTTCAGGGAATCTCTCTGAGTGTGATGTGTGGACACGAGGACACCATGATCAGTGATTGTGAGGCCACAGGAGCAATTACCTTAGCAGGACCCAAAGGGGAGATGTAAGCGGCCGGTTCATCCACTATTGTTTGGTCAAACACAGTTCCCATCTATGTTGAGACACAGCTCTTTCTGGGTTCTTTCTGGCCTTGTAATATGCTGTCCACTGAGAAGTGGACTGAGAGCCTGAAGGCTGAGTATGCAGCCAAACGTGACTTGACAGGGTCCTGCCCATGAATTCTGAGGGGTGCCCCAGCATCCCCCGTTGGCAGTGTTTGGATGATAGTGAGGCATGAGATTGAATTGGGAACTCAGGAGAGCGAGACATGAGAGTCCCTTTGCATATGCATTCTTCCTTAGCCATAATCTGGGCTAGCTGGCTGCCCTAACCAGCTAGGTTCTCTGTACATAAGTTGCAGGTGAGGCTGGCTCCCTTGCCATCCTTGCTCTGAGACTAAAATACGTGAGTTCTGAGCACACACAGTCACAAACACATAGACAGACAGACACACAGACACACACACACACACATTACTGTCAGGTCTGGTAGTACAGCATATGGTGAAAGCTAGGGCTGTCTGGGGTCTCTGGGCATGACAGCTGTTGCCTTACAATCTCTACAAGCCAGCTTTGAACCTGTCATCAATGAACACAGTGTAGGAGGTATTTGAATTCTGAGAAACTGAAGAGGGAGAGGTTTTTGCCCCGAGGCTTGCACTGGGAACTACCAGATGCACTGTGTCTGTTGCCAGACTAGGAAACTTGTGGTGGCTGTACATGTGGAGAGTCTCCTTGATGAATTCCTTCTCAAGCCTTTTTCGCTACGTCCCATTGGAGCTGCTTATAGCTAATGATTTTGAGATTCTAATCCTTTGGACAATTCTTTTCCTGATGCACAGTTTCTCTCCATGTTTTAGCATTCAACTGTCTGAATGTCATATTGAATCCATTGTAGAAAATGACTACATCAGTGTCTCTCTCTCTCTCTCTCTCTCTCTCTCTATATATATATATATATATGTAACATGTATAGTTCTGAAAATATTTTTAGCTAGAGACCTGCACAGCTCTGGATTAGGGTAGTAAAGTGGATACACCTGGCCCTTCTGAGCCACAGTCATGAGAGACATCTCACAGAGCCATATCGTTTATCACTCTACAAATCTCTCTCAGCACAAACTACCTCTGCCAGATCATCTACTTCACTCTTGCTCATTTTGTCCACCGAGTCCTATCCAAAAACTGTAAATCAAAGAAGAAATAGACATAGTGCAGTTCCCTGCACACAAGTCAGGCTGAGGCTGGACCAGGAAGATGCAATACGCCAGCCTGCATCTTGGCTAGAGCATCACTAAGACTACTTCCAATTTGGAGACGCAGGGACAGTTTTTGAGGGTGGGCTTCAGCCAAGTGTTGCTTCTCAGAGTGCCTAATACCTAGATGTTCTAAGTGTTACCTTTCCTCAAAAACATAAAATAGCAATGCCACTTGTAAGAAGTATGCATGGGCATGGCTGGTTTGTCTTCAGTGCTCTGGCACTGATTAACACAGGGCCAGAATTTCAGTCCTTTTTTGTCTCTGTCATTCTGTCTCTCTGACTGTCTCTATGTGCCTTCTTCCCTGGGCTCTTACTGGAAGTCAGTGCATGCATCATGAACTCAGTCATCCTGGTATTGAAATTTTCGTTCCTTTGCCCTTTGCATTATTTAGTCTCCTGCACATGGTGTAGTACAGAGGGGAACTGCTGAGACAGTGTTGCTACTGCAGGTTTAAGGCATATGTCCATTTGGAGCTGCAGCTGTCCAGGCCCTCTATGCTTGACTTCCATTCTCCAGGGCCTTGAGGCTGACACTCAGCCTAAATGAAGCCCTCCTCACCTTCCTGCACAGTGTCCTTGTCCTTATTTCATGAGAGCCCAGGTGAAGAGAAGTGAAACTCTATCCCCCTGGCAAACACATTGTGCTTTCCCTCTATTAAGCCAAATGTAAAGTATCTGTGGTACTGATGTACACACCAGTGTCCAGACTTTCCACGCAAAACAGAAGCTTCCAGGGTTCAGAAAGAGGGTGTTATGATGGCTGTGAAATGTGTTTTCCAAGTGCCTCATGGGGTTTCAAATCCTTTTGAAGCCTGATGTTCTTTCTTGTATAAGGGAATAATCTCACCTCTGGCCAGAAGGGCTGCCCAACTCAGAGCACAGCTATCCCAGGTCAGGAGGTCTGCCAGCCTGCTAGCTCATGGAGGGATTCCTTAGTATGTCCTTAGGGCCCATGTGGTAACAGGTGTTTCCAATTGCCTTTATTAGCAGCAGCCAGGCCCTCAGGTGAGGTGCGGGGCTGTGATCTCCACTGGAAACTCTGAATTCAGCCAATGGAGGCATCCATCATTCTTTTGTCTGTCTATAGCAAGGGCCCGGGGAGTTTGTGATTCCTGCAAGCAGAGCGACTTTGTATGGGACACTCATGCATGCCTACTTCTGGGAATCTCTCTGAGTGTGATGAGTGGACACCAGTACACCATGATCAGGTATTGTGAGGCCACAGGAACAATTGCCTTAGCCGCACCCAATGGGTAGGTGTAAGGGACCGGGTTCATTCACTATTGCTGGGTCAAACACAGTTCCCATCTATGTTGAAGCACAGCTCTTTCTGGGTACTTTCTGTGCTTGTAAACTGCTGTCCTGAGCAGTGGATGAGAGCCTGGAGGCTGACTATGCAGCCAAACATGACTGGACAGGGTCCTGCCCCTGAAATCTGAGGGGTGCCCCAGCTTCCCCCGTTGGCATTGTTTGGATGATAGATAGTGAGGCATGGGATTGAATAGGGAACTCAGGAGATTTAGACATGAGAGTCCATTTGCATATGCATTCTTGCTTAGCCAGAATCTGGGCTAGCTGGCTTGCCTTGACCAGCTAGGTTCTCTGTACATAAGTTGCAGGTGAGGCTGGCTACCTTGACACCCATTCTCTGAGACTACTACAGGTGAGCTCTGAGCACACACAGACACACACAGTCAGACAGACAGACAGACAGCCACACATTACTGTCAGGTCTGGTAGTACAGCATATGATGAAGACTGGGGCTGTCTCGGGTCTGTGGGCATGAGAGCTGCTGCCTTACAATCTCTACAAGCCAGGTTTGATCCTGTCATCAATGAACACAGTGTAGGAGGTTTTTGAATTCTGAGACACTGAAGAGGGAGAGGTTTTTGCCCTGAGGCTTGCACTGGGAACTAGCAGCTGCCCTGTGTGTGTTGCCAGACTAGGAAACTTGTGGTTCCTGTCCATGTAGAGAGTCTCCTGTATGAGTTCCTTCTGGAGCATTTTTCGATCGGTACTGATGGAGCTGCATATAGCTAATGATTTGGAGATTTTACTCCTTTGGACAATTCTTTTCCTAATGCACAGTTTCTCTCCAGGTTTTAGCAATCAATTGTCTGAATGTCATATCGAATCCATTGTAGAAAATGACTACATCAGTCTCTCTCTCTCTCTCTCTCTCTCTCTCTCTATATATATATATATATATATATATATATATATATATATATATATATAACATGTAGAGGTCTGAAAATATTTTTTAGCTAGAGACCTGAAAAGCTCTGGATTAGGGTAGAAAAGTGCATACACCCGGCCCTTCTGAGCCACAGTCATGAGAGACATCTCACAGAGCCACTCATATACCTCTTATCACTCTAGAAATCTATCTCAGCACAAATTACAGCTGCCAAATCATCTACTTCCCTCTTGCTCTTTTCGTCCACGGAGTCCTATCCCAAAACTGTAAATCAAAGAAGAAATAGACATAGTGCAGTTCCCTGCACACAGGACAGGCTGAGGCTGGAACAGGGAGATGGGATACTCCAGCCTGCATCTTGGCTGGAGCATCACTAAGATTACTTCCAATTTGGAGAGGCGAGGGCAGTTTTGGAGAGTTGGTTGCAGCCCTGTTGTTTCTCAGAGTGGGCTAAGACCTAGATGTTCTAAGTGTAACCTTTCCTCACAAACATAAAATAACAATGTCACTTGTAAGAAGTGTGCATGGGCATGGAGGGTTTGTCTTCAGTGCTCTGGCACTGATCAAAAGCGGGCCAGAATTTCAGTCCATTTCTGTCTCTGTCATTCTGTCTCTCTGATTGTCTCTACATGCCTTCCTCACTGGGCCCTTACTGGAAGTCAGTGCATGCATTGTAGACTCAGTCTTACTGGAGTTGAAATTTTCCATTCTTTGCCATTTTGGATTATTTAGTCTCATGGATATGGCATAGTACAGAGAGGAACTGAGAAGAAAGCGATCCTGCTGCAGTTAACAGGCATATGTCCATCTCCAGCTGCAGCTGTCCAGGCCCTCTGTGCTTGACTCCCATTCTCCAGGGGCCTGAGGCTGACACTCAGCCTAAATATAGCCCTCCTCAATTGCCTGCACCACACTTGTCCTTATTCCATGAGAGCCCAGGTCAAGAGAAGTGAAACACTATCCACCTGGCACACACATTGTGCTTTCCCTCTATTGGGTCGAATGTAAAGGATCTGTGGTACTGATGGCCACACCAGTGTCCATATTTTCCATGCAAAACAGAAGCTTTTAGGGTTCAGAAAGAGGTTGTTTTGATGGCTGTGCAATGTTTTTTCCAAGTGCCTCATGGGGTTTCAAAACCTTTTGAAACCTGAAGTTCTTTCTTGTATCTAGGGAATATTCTCGCCTCTGGCCAGAAGGCCTTCCCAACTAGGAGCACACCTATCCCAGGGTCAGGAGGTCTGCCAGCCTGCTAGCTCCTGGAGGGATTCCTAAGTATGTCCTCAGGGCCCAAGTGGTAACAACTGTTTCCAATTGCCTTTATTAGCAGCATCCAGGCCCTCAGATGAGGGGCGGGACTGTTATCTCCACTGGAAACCCTAATTCAGCCAATGGAGGCATCCATCATTCTTTTGTCTCTCCATAGCAAGGGCCCGGGGAGTTTGTGCTTCCTGTAAGCAGAGGGACTTTGTATGGGACACTCATGCATGCCTACTTCTGGGAATCTCTCTGAGTGTGATGAGTGGACACCAGTACACCATGATCAGGGATTGTGAGGCCACAGGAGCAATTGCCTTAGCCGGACCCAATGGGTAGATGTAAGGGACCGGGTTCATTCACTATTGTTTGGTCGAACACAGTTCACATCTATGTTGAGACACAGCTATTTCTGGGTACTTTCTGTGCTTGTAATCTGCTGACATGAGCAGTGGACTGAGAGCCTGGAGGCTGAGTAGGCAGTCAAACATGACTGGACAGGCTCATGCCCCTGAATTCTGAGGGGTGCCCCAGCTTCCCACGTTGGCAGTGTTTGATTGATCGTGAAGCATGGAATTGAATGGGGAACTCAGGAGAGCGAGACATGAGGGCCCCTTTGCTTATGCATTCTTGCTTAGCCAGAGTCTGGGATAGCTGGCTTGCTGTGACCAGCTAGGTTCTCTGTGCATAAGTTGCAGGTGAGGCTGGCTAACTTGACACCCATGCTCTGAGACTACTATAGGTGAGCCCAGAGCACACACAGACACACACAGATAGACAGACAGACAGACACACACACACACACATTACTGTCAGGTTTGGTAGTACAGCATATGGTGAAGGCTGGGGCTGTCTGGGGTCTGTGGGCATGAGAGCTGCTGCCTTACAATCTAAAAGCCAGCTTTGAACCTGTCATCAATGAACACAGTGTAGGAGGTTTTTGAATTTGGTCTCTTTCCAAATCATGTATTTATCTTCTCGCCTTCTCTAACTCTCACATGCTCTCATACACTCTGTATACACTCATTTATATTTTACTTATATACTTATTTTACTGACAGGCCCAGATATACAAAGAGAGTTATCAGAGCACTGCTGAGCTCTGGTTTGTTGTGTTGGCGATTTCATCTAGGCTACTGGAGCATCAGTTTGTAAGTCTTTCTGACACAATCCATATGCTGTCTCCTCATTTCCATGCCAGTATCACACAGAGTTTATAATAACGAGATACATACATATATATAAACAGATATATTTATATATCTGTCATTTTTTGAATTGTTGACCTATGTATTTGACCTTAATTTAGAATTACCACATTTATAACAGCCTTGTTTTTCAGAAATAATTGGCCATATAGTTGGAGCAGGATTCAATACAATTATAAATAATAGAACCTTCCAGTAGCATTTCTAATCCTGTTTCTATCAGCATCCTTATTGTAATTATCATAGCCCAGAAATTCCCTCCTTTTTCTAGTGTAACCTTCAATACGTATGTGTTTGTTTTCTTTTTCCGGAAATCTTAATTTCCTTGGACCCTGAAGTGTTAGGGAATTTTTGAAGCATCCCTCTGTTTCTCAGCAGATGGTTTCTATGTTTCTGCTGTAATCAGGTCTTCTTGTGGTTTTTGTTTTCATTATTTTTTTTATTTTTTCAAGTCCTCCTAAATCATCTCCATTTATTTGCATATTTATTTATTTAGTCAGGTATCACATGAGGGTCATTTCTTCTGTTTGATATATTTTCTCTTATAATTGAAGCGAATTTTGACTGCAGGAATTTTGACTGCAGGAATTTTGACTGTTTTTAAATTTATTGTTGTTGTAGTTATTTTTGTTGTTATTGATGTCGTTGTTGTTGGATAAGACATAAAGAAATGGAGAGAGGAGGGGAAGACAGAGAGGGGGAGAGAAAGATAGACACCTGCAGACCTACTTCACTGCTTGTTAAGCGACTTCCCTGCAGGTGGGGAGCCAAGTTGGGGGCTCAGAATAGGGATCCTTATACAGGTTCTTGTGCTTTGCACTCCGTGCACTTAACTCGCTGCGCTACCGCCCGGCTTCCCCTATAGAATCTCTTTTAGCTTTTAGTATTTCACTTGTTTATAGGCTAGAGATAGATAAATCAATAGGGGAGGGGGAGATAGAGAGACACCTTCAGCACTGCTTGTGAGACTTTCTCCCTTGCAGGTGAGGACTGGGTCCTTGCACATTGTTGTAACAAGTGCATTCAACCAGGTACACCATCACCTGGCCACCAGACCTACATTATTTTTTAATAAAATACTGAAACAAAGATAAGAGAAAGAGATCTGAAGACTGATCAGAGCAACACTCAGCTCTGGCTTATAGTGGTGCTGGAGATTGAACCTAGGACCTCAGGCATGAGTCTTTTTTTCATAACCATCATGCTGTCTTAACCCATTATTATTTCATTTTTTTAAATTAGTATTGGGCCTGGTAGTGACACACCGGGTTAAGCGCATATAGTATGATGTGCAAGGACCCGCGCAAGAATCCCGATTCCAGGCCCTTGTCTCCCCACCTGCCAGGGGGTTGTTTCACAAGTGATGGAGCAGGTGTCTCTCTTCCTCTCTAGCTGCCCCATCCCTTTCGATTTCTCTGTCCTGTCCAATTAAAAGAAATTTAGATATTCATTAGGTAGAGACAGAGAAACTGAGAAGAGGGAGAGACAGATGCATTCCTGCTTCACCACTTGTGAAGCTACCCCCGTACTCAGGAATCCCTCCAGGAGCTAGCAGACTGGCAGACCTCCTGACCCCGGGATAGATGTGCTCCTAGTTGGGAAGGCCTTCTGGCCAGATGTGAGAATATTCCCTAGATACAAGAAAGAACTTCAGGTTTCAAAAGGATTTGAATCCCCATGAGGCACTTGGAAAAGACATTGCACAGCCATCAAAACACCCTCTTTCTGAACCCTGGAAGCTTCCGTTTTGCATGGAAAATCTGGACACTGGTGTGGCTATCAGTACCACAGATCCTTTACTTTCGGCCCAATAGAGGGAAAGCACAATGTGTGTGCCAGGGGGATAGAGTTTCACTTCTCTTGACCTGGGCTCTCATGGAATAAGGACTAGAATGCTGTGCAGGAAGGTGAGGAGGGCTGCATTTAGGCTGAGTGTCCGCCACATGGCCCTGGAGAATGGGAGTCAAGCACAGAGGGCCTGGACAGCTGCAGCTGGAGATGGACATATGCCTGTTACCTGCAGTAGGATCGCTGCCTCAATTCCCCACTGTACTATGCCATATACACAAGATTAAATAATCCAAAGGGCAAAGACTGGAAAATTTCAACACCAGGAAGCCCGAGTTAACGATGCATGCACTGACTTCCAGTAAGGGCCCAGTGAAGAAGGCACGTAGAGACAGTCAGATAGACAGAATGACAGTGACCGTAAAGTACAGAAATTCTGGACATGTGTTGATCATTGCCAGAGCACTGAAGACAAATACTCCATGCCCATGCATACTTCTTACAAGTGGCATTGTTATTTTATGTTTGTGAGGAAAGCTTAAACTTAGAACATCTAGGTCTTACCCAACTCTGAGAAGCAACACTTGGCCAGCAGCCCACTCTCCAAAACTGCCCTCGCCTCTCCAAATTGGAAGTAGTCTTAGTGATGCTCCAGCCAAGATGCAGGCTGGCGTATTGCATCTCCCTGGTACAGCCTCAGTCTGTCTTGTGTGCAGGGAACTGCACTATGTCTATTTCTTCTTTGATTTACAGTTTTGGGATAGGACTCGGTGGAAAAAAAGAGCGAGAGGGAAGTAGATCATTTGAGAGTGGTACTTTGTGCTGAGAGAGATTTGTAGAGTGACAAGAGGTATAGGAATGGCTCTGTGAGATGTCTCTCATAACTCTGGATTAGAAGGGCCAGGTGTATCCGCATTACTACAATAATCCAGAGCTGTGCAGGTCTCTAGGTAAAAAATATTTTCAGACCTCTACATGTGATTCTGTTGTTGTCTCTGTCTCTCCCTCACTCACACACACACACAAACACACACTCATACAGTCACACATGCACACATCCACAGAGGCACAGGCACAAAGGGAGTTATACACATGCTCACTGGACAGCTTCTGCAAGGCCCCCAGCCAGCCAGAGAATGTGAGAGTTAGAGAAGGCGAGAAGAGAAATAGATGAGTTGGAAAGAGACCAGAATTCAAAAATCTCCTACACTGTGTTCATTGATGACAGGTTCAAACCTGGCTTGTAGAGATTGTAAGGCAGCAGCTCTCATGCCCACAGACTCCAGACAGCCCCAGTCTTCACCATATGCTGTACTACCAGACCTGACAGTAAAGTGTGTGTTTGTGTCTGTGGGTCTGTCTGTGTGTGTCTATGTGTGCTCAGAGCTCACCTAAAGTGGTCTCAGAGCATGAGCGTCAAGGTAGCCAGCCTCACCTGCAACTTATGTACAGAGAACATAGATGGTCAGGGCAAGCCAGCTAGCCCAGATTCTGGGTAAGCAAGAATGCCAGAGAACAATGTGGAAGCCCAAGACCCCATTTTGAGCCTCTGGTCACCACTTACCGAATTAGGGAAAAGCTGGGCTAGTGGCAAATCAGAGGTTCCGCTGTCTCTCTGTCTCTCTTCCTGCTGAGCACGGGGATTCACAAACTCCCAGTAGAGTCATCCCAGACAAAGAGAGAAACCCCTTCCAATTGCAAAGCCAAATGGGGGATCCCCCCACCCCACAGGAAAGAACAGATGTCTAGGGCACTCTACGTCAATCCAATCTTGCTGTCCATGGGCCACAAATCCCAGAGACTTGCTCATTCCACAGAATCACTACACTCAACTATGGGCTTTGATGCCACACAGCAGAATGCAGCTGAGCTCCCCCATGCCACTCCTCTTTGAATCTACACAGAAAATTACACACAGCATGGGAATAGCAAAGGAAAGAACCCATCTGAGGACCACCTGGGAGAATGCACAACAGTGTCCAGAATATCCAATGTGACACTCATATTTGAACAACCACTTGTGCAGTGGAAACTTCCTTTGTCATAGCACAACCCAGTTCCTAAGACCCTGCGTCAGGAATAAAGTAACAACAGCAGTAATCATAACTGAAACACACTTATGTACACTTACACACAATCACACACACACCCTCCCACAGAGACGCACACACTTTTCCTTGAAATAACGTGGATTGGTGTTGCTATTTTGCACTCAAGTAAAAGGTCAAAGTTTCATGGGTGGATGGGAGAAGTGTTAAGTTTCTGGCATATGAAGGTGAGAAGTGCCTAGAGAAGATCGATAGTTACTTGCACAATGAAGGGAGCATGGGTTGGAGACACAGCTGTTGGAGATGCCAGGGAACTATGTGGAAGCCCAGCACCCCGTTTTAAGCCCCTGCTCACCACTTACCCAGCTAGGGAAAAGCTGGGCTAGTGTCAAATCAGAACTGCAGCTGTCTCTCTGTCTCTCTTCCTGCTTGGGCCCTGCTCTCTCAATTTATGACTGTTTCCTTCTCCTCAATAAGAAAGTTACAAATGATGTACAGAAATACAGGGAAAGTGGAAAAAAATTACCCCTGTGCCCACTATTACATGTAACTGTTGACTGTAAACGATTCATCCCCCAAGAAAGAACAGAATAAATATTTGTGAGGTTAAAAACATTGTAGGTTAAATACAGAACATTCTTTAGAGCCATGCAATAATAATCCATTGTGCATTGGATGTCACTGTCAAAAACAGTACAGTAATAGTTGTAGTAGTGTGTAGTATCTGCAAAAGGAAATATATTGTGTGTCAAATTTCCCGTCAATTATAAGAGAAAATCTACCAGGCAGAAGAAATGACCCCTCATGTGATATGGGACTAAATAAATAAATAAATATGCAAATAAATGGGGATGATCTAGGAGGATTTGAAAAAAATAAAAAATAAAAACAAAAACCACAGGAAGACCTGATTACAGCAGACATATAGAAAACATCTGCTGAGAAACAGAGGGCTGCTTCAAAAATTCCCTGACACTTCAGGGTCCAGGCAAATTAAGATTTCTGGAGAATGAAAAGAAACACATACGTATTGAAGCTTACACTAGAGAAAGAAGGCAAGTTCTGTACTATGATAATTACAATAAGGATGCTGATAGAAAGGCTATTGGAAATGCTCCTGGAAGGTTTATAATTTATAATTGTAGTGAATCCTGCTCCAACTATGTGACTAATTATTTGTGTATAAGGAGGTTGTTATAAATGTGGTAATTCTGCATTAAGATCAAATAAAAAGGTCAAAAATTCTAAAAATGACTGATATCTATATATATGTATATATGTACATATATGTATGTGTTTCTTTATTATAAACTATGAGGAATACTGGCATGGCTATGAGGAGATAGAGTATGTTTTGTGACATAGAGACTTACAAAGCTGAGGCTCCAGAAACCTAGGTGAAATCGCCAACAAAACAAGCTAGAGCTCAGCAGTGCCCTGGTGACTCTCTTTTTATATCTGGGCCTGTCAGTAAAATAATATATAAGTAAAATATTAATGAGTGCAGACAGAGTGAGTGAGAGCATGTGAGAGTCAGAGACAGAGCAGGCAAGAAGAGATATAGAAGAGTTGAAAAGACACCAGAAGTGAAAACCTCCCACACTGTGTTCATTGATGACAGGTTCAAACCTACTTTGTTGAGATTGTAATGCAGCAGTCTCATGTCCACAGACCCCAGACAACCCCAGCCTTCATGATATGTGTGTTGTATTTATGACAGGAAATGTATTGTGAGTGTAAACTTCCCTTCAATTATAAGAGAAAAATCTATCAAGCAGAAGAAATGACCCCTCATGTAATATAGGACTAAATAAATAAATATGCATATAAATGGGGATGATCTAGGAGGATTTGAAAAGAATGAAAAATAAAAACAAAAAGCACAAGAAGACCTGATTACAGCAGAAACATAGATACCATCTGCTGAGAATCAGAGGGCTGCTTCACAAATTCCAAGACACTTCAGAGTCCAGGGAAATTAAGATTTCAGGAGAATGAAAAGAAACTCATATGTATTGAAGCTTACGCTAGAGAAAGGAGGTGAGTTCTGTACTATGATAATTACAATAAGGATGCTGATAGAAATTCTATTAGAATTGCTACTGGAAGGTTCTATTATTTATAATTGTATTTAGTCCTGCTCCAGCTATGTGGCCAATTATTAATGAAAAGGAAGCTAAATGTGTTAATTCTGATTTAGATCAATTACATAGGTTGATAATTCCAAAAATGGCATATATATATATATATATATATATATATATATATATATATATATGTCTTTATTATAAACTCTGAGAGATACTGCCATGGATATGAGGAGACAGAATATGGCTTGTGTCAGAGAGAATTACAAAGCTGAGGCTCAAGTAGCCTTGATGAAAACACCAACAAAAAAAAGCCAGAGCTCAGCAGGTATATATGGGCCTCTTTGTATATATGGGCCTGTCAATAAAATAAGGATATAAGTAAAATATTACTGAGTGCAGACAGAGTGAGTGAGAGCCTGTGAGAGTCAGATACAGAGAAGGCTAGAAGGGAAATTGAAGAGCTGGAAATAGACCAGAAGTCAAAACCCCCTAGACTGTGTTCATTCATGACAGGTTCAAACCTGGCTTGTAGAAATTGTAAGGCAGCAGCTCTAATGCACACAGACCCAAGACAACCCAAGCCTTCACCATATTTGTGTAGTATTTGCCCCAGGAAATGTATTGTGCGTCAAAAGGTCCCTTCAATTATAAGGTAAAATCTATGAAGCAGAAGAAATGACCCCTCATGTGATACCTGACTAAATAAATAAATATGCAAATAAATGGGGATGATCTAGGAGGACTTGAAAAAATTTAAAAAATGAAAACAAACACCACAAAAAGACCTGATTACAGCAGAAACATAGAAACCATCTGCTGAGAAACAGAGGGCTGCTTCAAAAATTTCCTAACACTTCAGGGTCCAAGGAAATTAAGATTTCCAGAAAAAGAAAACAAACACATAGGTACTGAAGCTTATACTAGAAAAAGGAGGGAAGTTCTGGGCTATGATAATTACAATAAGGATGCTGAGAGAAACACGATTAGAAACTCTACTGGAAAGTTCTATTATTTATATTTGAATTAAATGCTGTGCCAACTATATGGCTAATTATTTCTAAAAACTAGGCTGTTATAAATGTGGTAATTCTGAATTAATGTCAAATACATAGGTCGACAATTCTAAAAATGACAGATATATAAATATATATATATATATATGTATGTATATCTTTATTAAAAACTCTGAGTGATACTGGCATAGAAATGAGACAGAATATGGCTTGTGTCAGAAATACTTACAAACTGAGGCTCCTGTAGCCTAGGTGAAATAGCCAACACAACAAGCCAGAGCTCAGCAGTGCTCTGGTAACTCTCTTTGTATATCTGGGACTGTTAGTAAAATAAGTATATAAGTAAAATATTAATGATTGAAGACAGTGTGTGAGAGCATGTGAGAGTTAGGGACAGAGAAGGCAAGAAGAGAAATAGATGAGTTGGAAAGAGACCAGAATTCAAAAACCTCCTACACTGTGTTCATTCATGACAGGTTCAAACCTGGCTTGTAGAGATTATAGGTAGCAGCTCTCATGCCCACAGACCCCAGACAACCCAAACCTTCACCATATGTGTGTAGTATTTCCCCAGGAAATGTATTTTGCGTCAAAAGTTCCCTTCAATTATAAGAGAAAATCTATCAAGCAGAAGAAATGACCACTCATGTGATACCTAACTAAATAAATAAATATGCAAATAAATGGGGATGATCTAGGAGGACTTGAAAAAAATAAAACAAAAATAAAGACAAAAACCCCAAGATGACCTGATTACAGCAGAAACATAGAAACCATCTGCTGAGAAACAGAGGGCTGCTTCAAAAATTCCCTAACACTTCAGGGTCCAGGGAAATTAAGATTTCTGGAAAAAGAAAACAAACACATACTTATTGAAGCTTACACTAGAAAAAGGAGGGAAGTTCTGGGCTAAGATAATTACAATAAGCATGCTGATAGAAACACGATTAGAAATGTTACTGGAATGTTCTTTTATTTATAATTGTACCAAATTCTGCTCCAACTATATGGCCAATTATTTCTGAAAAACTAGGCTGTTATAAATGTGGTAATTCTGAATTAAGGTCAAATACATAGGTAGACAATTCTAAAAATGACAGATATATAAATATATATGTATATATATATGTATATCTTTATTATAATCTCTGAGTGATACTGGCATGGAATCGAGGAGAATATGGCTTGTGTCAGAAAGACTTACAAACTGAGGCTTCAGTAGCCTAGGTGAAATCGCCAACACAACAAGCCAGAGATCAGCAGTGCTCTGGTAAATCTATTTGTATATCTGGGACTGACAGTAAAATAATTATATAATTAAAATATTAATGAGTGAAGACAGAGTGTGTGAGAGCATGTGAGATTTAGGGACAGAGAAGGTGATAAGAGAAAAAGATGAGTTGCAAAGAGACCAGAATTCAAAAACCTCCTACACTGTGTTCATTGATGACAGGTTCAAACCTGGCTTGTAGAGATTGTAAGACAGCAGCTCTCAAGCCCACAAACCACAGACAGCCCCAGCCTTCACCATTTGCTGTACTACCAGACCAAACAGTAATGTGTGTGTGTGTGTGTGTGTGTTTGTGTGTCTGTGTGTGTCTGTGTGTGCTCAGAGCTCAGCTGTAGTAGTCTCGGAGCATGGCTGTCAAGGTAGCCAGCCTCACCTTCAGCTTGTTTACAGAGAACCTAGCTGTTCAGGGCAAGCCAGCTAGCCCTGACTCTGGCTAAGCAAGAATGCCAGAGAAGTATGTGGATGCCCAGGACCCCATTTTGAGCCCCTGGTCACCACTTACCCAGCTAGGGAAAAGCTGGACTACTGGCAAATCAGAGCTGCAGCTATCTCTCTGTCTCTCTTCCTGCTTGGGCCCTGCTCTCTCAATTTATGACTGTTTCCTTCTCATCAATAAGAAAGTTACAAATGATGTACAGAAATACAGGGAAAGTGGCAAAAATTACCCCCGTGCAAACTATTACATGTAACTGTTGACTGTAAACCATTCCTCCCCCATGAAAGAAGAGAATATATATTTGTGAGGTTAAAAACATTGTAGGTTAAATAGGGAACATTCTTTAGAGCCATGCAATATTAATCCATTGTGCATGGGATGTCACTGTCAATAACAGTGCAGTAGTAGTTGTAGTAGTGTGTAGTATCTGCAAAAGGAAATGTATTGTGTGTCAAAAGTTCCCTTCAACTATAAGAGAAAATCTACCAGGCAGAAGAAATGACCCCTCATGTGATTTCAGACTAAATATATACATAACATGCAAATATATGGGGATGATCTAGGAGGATTTGAAAAAATAACAAAATAATAATCACCACAGGAAGACCATAGGTCGACAATTCTAAAACTGACAGATATATATATGTATATGGATGTATATCTTTATTATAAAGTCTGAGAGATACTTCATGGATATGAGGAGACAGAATATGGCTTGTGTCAGAGAGACTTACAAAGCTGAGGCTCCAGTAGCCTAGGTAAAATCACCAACAAAACAAGCCAGAGCTCAGCAGTGCTCTGGCAACTCTCTTTGTATATCTGGGCCTGTCAATAATATAAGGATATAAGTAAAATATTACTGAGTGCAGACAGAGTGAGTGAGAGCCTGTGAGAGTCAGAGACAGAGAAGGTGAGAAAAGAAATAGAGTAGTTGGAAATAGACCAGAAGTCAAAAACTCCCTAGACTGTGTTCATTCATGACAGGTTCTAACCTGAGTTTAGAGATTGTAAGGCAGCAGCTCTAATGTCCACAAACCCCAGACAACCCAAGCATTCACCATATGTGTGTAATATTTGCCCCAGGAAATGTATTGTGCGTCAACAGTTCCCTTCAATTATAAGAGAAAATATATCAAAAAGAAGAAATGACCCTCATGTGATACCTGACTAAATATATAAATATGCCAGCAATCTCATTGGCCAGTGTGCTTGGACACGCCCAGGAGAGTCCGGGCACCTAGTCAGTGATTAGCCAGCGGCCTTGAGCACCTCCAACACGGCCTTGGAGCAGGCACATTGGGCAGCCTCTGGAAGGCCCGCCCACCAGCCACATCAGCTCGACTCTGATTGGCCTGTTGTCCCAGGGACACGACCCATCCAGCCCGAGAATGTGAGAGTTAGAGAAGGCGAGAAGAGAAAAAGATGAGTTGGAAAGATACCAGAATTAAAAAACCTCCTACACTGTGTTCATTGATGACAGGTTCAAAGCTGGCTTTTAGAGATTGTAAGGCACCAGCTCTCATGCCCACAGACCCCAGGCAGCACCAGTCTTCACCATATGCTGTACTACCAGACCTGACAGTAATGAATGTGTGTGTGTGTGTCTGTCTCTGTGTGTGTGTGTCTGTGTGTGCTCAGAGCTCACCTGTAGTTGTCTCAGAGCATGGGTGTCAAGGTAGTCAGCCTTACCTGCAACTTATGTACATAGAACCTAGCTGGTCTGGGAAAACCACCTAGCCCAGATTCTGGCTAAGCAAGCATGCCAGAGAACTATGTGGAAGCCCAAGACCCCATTTTGAGCCTCCAGTCACCACTTACCCAATTAGGGAAAAGCTGAGCTAGTGGCAAAGCAGAGCTGCAGCTGTCTCTCTGTCTCTCTTCCTGCTTCGGCCCTGCTCCCTCAATTTATGACGGTTTCCTTCTCAATAGGAAAGTTACAAAAATGTACAGAAATACAGGGAATGTGGGAAAAATTACCCCCGTGCAAACTATTACATGTAACTGTTGACTGTAAAACATTCCTCCCCCAAGAAAGAACAGAATATATATTTGTGAGGTTAAAAACATTGTAGGTTAAATAGGGAACATTCTTTAGTGCCATGCAATACTAATCCATTGTGCATTGGATGTCACTGTCAAAAACAGTGCAGTAGTAGCTTTAGTAGTGTGTAGTATCTGCAAAAGGAAATGTAATGTGTGTCCAAAGTTCCCTCAATTATAAGATAAAATCTATCAGGCAGAAGAAATGACCCCTCTTTTGATATCGGACTAAATATATAAATAAATATGCGAATATATTGGGATGATCTAGGAAGATTTGAAAGAATAAAAAATAATAATCACCACAGGAAGACCATAGGTCGACAATTCTAAAAATGACGGATATATATGTTTATTTATATATGTATACGGATATATATCTTTATTTTAAAGTCTGATCAGATACTGCCATGGATATGAGGAGACAGAATACGGCTTGTGTCAGAGAGACTTACAAAGCTGAGGCTCCAGTAGCCTAGGTAAAATCACCAACAAAACAAGCCAGAGCTCAGCAGTGCTCTGGCAACTCTCTTTGTATATCTGGGCCTGTCAATAAAATAAGGATATAAGTAAAATATTACTGAGTGCAGACAGAATGAGTGAGAGCCTGTGAGAGTCAGAGACAGAGAAGGAGAGAAAAGAAATAGAGGAGTTGGAAATAGACCAGACGTCAAAAACCCCCTAGACTGTGTTCATTCATGACAGGTTCAAACGTGGGTTGTAGAGATCGTAAGGCAGCAGCTCTAATGCCCACAGACCCCAGACAACCCAAGCCTTCACCATATTGTGTAGTATATGCCCCAGGAAATGCATTGTGCGTCAAGAGTTCCCTTCAAATATAAGAGAAAATATATCAAGCAGAAGAAATGACCCTCATGTGATACTGACTAAATAAATAAATATGCAAATAAACGGGGATGATTTAATGGTCTTAAAAAAATAAAAATAATGAAAACAAAAACCACAAGAAGACCTGATTACAACAGAAACATATAAATCATCTGCTGAGAAACAGAGGGCTGCTTCAAAAATTCCCTAACACTTCAGGGTCCATGGAAATTAAGATTTCCAGAAAAAGAAAACAAACACATAGGTACTGAAGCTTATACTAGAAAAAGGAGGGAAGTTCTGGGCTATGATAATTACAATAAGGATGCTGATAGAAACACGATTAGAAATGCTACTGGAAGGTTCTATTATTTATAATTGTATTGAATCCTGCTCCAACTATATGGCCAATTACTTCTGAAAAACTAGGCTGTTATAAATTTGGTAATTCTGAATTAAGGTCAAATACATAGGTAGACAATTCAAAAAATGACAAATGTATAAATATATATGTATATATATATATATGTATATCTCTATTATAAACTCAGTGATACTGGCATGGAAAGGAGGAGACAGAATATGGCTTGTGTCAGAAAGAATTACAAACTGAGGCTCCAGTAGCCTAGGTGAAATCGCCAACACAACAAGCCAAAGCTCAACAGTGCTCTGTTAACTCTCTTTGTTATCTGGGCCTGTCACTAACAGTTTTGGGATAGGACTCGGTGGACAAAAAGATCAAGAGGGAAGTAGGTGATTTGGCAGCTGTAGTTTGTGTTGAGAGAAAATTGTAGAGTGACAAGAGGTAAACGAATGGCTATGTGAGATGTCTCTCATGACTGTGGCTCAGAAGGACAAGGTGTATCGCAAAAGCAGAGCTGTGGACATCTCTAGCCAAAATATATTTTCAGACATGTACATGATATATATATATATATATATATATATATATATATATATATATATATATATAGAGAGAGAGAGAGAGAGAGAGAGAGTGAGAGAGAGAGAGGGCAAGACACTGATGTAGTCATTTTCTACAATGGATGCGATGTGACATTCAGACGATTGATTGTTAAAACCTGGAGAGAAACTGTGCATCAGGAAAAGAATTGTCCAAAGGAGTAAATTCTCCAAATCATTAGCTATATGCAGCTCCAAAGGGACCTAGCTAAAAACGCTCGAGAAGGAACTCATCCAGGAGACTCTCCACATGGACAGGCACCACAAGTTTCCTAGTCTGGCAACACACACAGGGCAGCTGCTAGTTCCCAGTGCAAGCGTCAGGGCAAAAACCTCTCCCTCTTCAGTGTCTTTACATCTGAAAATAAGAAAAGTGACCAAGGGACAAGGAGAGCTACAATGGTGTCAATATTGAGCTGTAAATCACAATGTGCCAAGTGTTTTGCACAAAATCACCTGTGCAACAGTTATTCTGTTGTTCTCTCTCTCTCCCTCCCTCACACACACACACACACACTCACAAATACACACTCTCACAGTTACACACACGCACACATCCACAGAGGCACAGGCACAAACGGAGTTATACACATGCACACTAGACAGTTTCTGCAAGGCAGGGCCCTGGGCTGAACTCTGCTTCGCACTTCCTGGAAGCACACCCAGCCTTTTAAGGCCAGCTCTGAGCTCCCATTGTCAGGTTTACTTCAGAAGGCCCGCAGACAGGGCACCAGCCATGCTCTGATAGGCCAGAGGCCTAGGCCACGCCCAGAACCCCTGCCAGCAATATCATTGGCCAGTGAGCTAGGACACGCCCAGGAGTGTCAAAGCCCCTAGTCAGTGATTGGCCAGCAACATTGAGCACTGCCCACACGGACCTGGAGCATGCTCATTGGGCAGCCTCTGGAAGGCCCGTGCACCAGCCACTTCTGCTGGAAAGAGATGAGAATTCAAAAACCTCCTACACTGTGTTCATTGATGACAGGTTCAAAGCTGACATGTAGAGATTGTAAGACAGCACCTCTCATGCCCAAAGACCCCAGGGAGTCCGAGCCTTCACCATATGCTGTTCTACCTGACCTGACAGTCATGTGTGTGTGTGTGTCTGTCTGTCTGTCTGTGTGTGCTCAGAGCTCACCTATAGTAGTCTCAGAGCATGGCTGGGAAGGTAGCCAGCCTCACCTGCAACTTATGTACAGAGAACCTAGCTGGTCAGGGCAAGCCAGCTAGCCCAGATTCTGGCTAAGCAAGAATGCACATGCAAAGGGATACTCATGTCTCCCTCTCCTGAGTTCCCAATTCAATCTCATGCCTCACTATCATCCAAACACTGCCAAGGGGGTAAGCTGGTGCACCCCTCAGAATTCAGGGACAGGAGCCTGCCCAGTCACGTTTGGCTGCCTACTCAGCCTCCAGACTCTCAGTCCACTGCTCAGGGCAGCAGATTACAAGCCCAGAAAGAACCCAGAAAGAGCTGTCTTTCAACATAGATGGGAACTGTGTTTGACCAAACAATAGTGGATGAACCTGGCCCCTCACACCTACCCTTTGGGTCCGGCTAAGGCAATTGCTCCTGTGGCCTCACAATCCCTGATCATCGTTTCCTGGTGTCCACACATCACACTCAGAGATTCCCAGAAGAAGGCATGCATGAGTGTCCCAATCAAAGTCGCTCTGCTTGCAGGAAGCACAAACTCCCCCGGACCTTGCTATAGAGAGACAAAAGGAAGATGGATGTCTCCATTGGATGAATTCTGAGCTTCCAGTGGAGATCACAGCCCCGCCCATCACCTGAGGGCCTGGATGCTGCTAATAAAGGCAATTAGAAACACCTGTTACCACTTGGGGCCTGAGGACATACTCAACAATCACTCCAGGAGCTAGCAGGCTGGCATACCTCCTGACCCCGGGATAGCTGTGCATCTAGTTGGGAGGTGAGAATATTCCCTAGGTACAAGAATGAATTCAGATTTCAAAAGGATTTGAAACCCCAGGAGGCACTTGGAGAAGACATTTCACAGCCATCAAAACACCCTCTTTCTTAACCCTTGAAGCTTCCATTTTGCGTGGAAAATCTGGACACTGTTGTGGCCATCAGTACCACAGATCCTTTACATTCGGCCCAATAGAGGGAAAGCACTACGTGTGTGCCAGGGTGGTAGAGTTTCACTTCTCTTGACCTGGGCTCTCATGGAATAAGGACAAGGATGCTGTGCGAGAAACTGAGGAGGCTGCATTTAGCCTGAGTGTCAGCCTCAGGGCCCTGGAGAATGGGAGTCAAGCACAGAGGGCCTGGACAGCTGCAGCTGGAGATGGACATATGCCTGTTACCTGCAGCAGGATCACTGTGTCCTCAGATCCCCACTGTTTACGCTATATGCAGGAGATTAAGTAATCCAGAGGGCAAAGAAAGGAAAATTACAACACCAGGAAGACCGAGATCACGATGCATGCACTGAATTCCACGAAGGGTCCAGGGAAGAAGGCACACAGAGACAGTCATACAGACAGAATGACAGTGACTGACAAGTACAGAAATTCTGGCCCTGGGTTGATCAGTGCCAGAGCACTGAAGACAAACCCTCAATGCCCATGCATACTTCTTACAAGTGGCATTGTTATTTTATGTTTGTGAGGAAAGGTTACACTTAGAACATCTAGGTCTTAGCCCACTCTGAGAAGCAACACTTGTCCTGCAGCCCACTCTCCAAAACTGCCCTTGCCTCTCCAAATTGGAAGTAGTTTTAGTGATGCTCCAGCCACGATGGAGGCTGGCGTATTTCATCTCCCTGGTCCAGCCTCAGCCTGTCCTGTGTGCAGGGAACTGCACTATGTCTATTTATTCTTTGATTTACAGTTTTGGGATAGGACTCCCAGGACAAAATGACCAAGAGGGAAGTAGATGATTTGGTAGCTGTAGTTTGTGCAGAGAGATTTGTAGTGTGACACAAGGTAAAAAATTGCTCTGTGAGATGTCTCTCATGTCAGTGGCTCAGAAAGGCCAGGTGTAACCGCATTACTACCCGAATCCAGAGCTGTGCAGGTCTCTAGCTAAAATATATTTTCAGATCTCTCCATGTTATATATATATATATATATATATATATATATATATATATATATATATATATATATATATATATACACAGAGAGAGAGAGAGATAGCAAGACACTGATGTAGTCATTTTCTACAATGGATGCGATGTGACATTCAGACAATTGATTGCTAAATCTGGAGAGAAATTGTGCATCAGGAAAAAAATTGTCCAAAGGAGTAAAATCTCCAAATCATTAGCTATATGCAGCTCCAACGGGACATAGCGAAAAACGCTTGAGAAGGAACTCATCCCGGAGACTCTCCACATGGACAGGCACCACAAGTTTCCTAGTCTGGCAACACACACAGGGCAACTGCTAGTTCCCAGTGAAAGCCTCAGGGCAAAAACCTCTCCCTCTTCAGTGTCTTTACATATCAAAATAAGAAAGTGACCAAGGGCCAAGGAGAGCTACAACAGTGTCAATATTGAGCTGTAAATCAGAATGTGCCAAGTGTTTTGCACAAAATCACCTGTGCCACAGTGATTCTGTTGTTCTCTCTCTCTCACCCTCCCTCACACACAGACACACACAGACACACAAACACACACTCTCACAGTTACACACACGCACACATCCACAGAGGCACAGGCACACACGGAGTTATACACATGCATACTGGACAGCTTCTGCAAGGCAGGGCCCTGGGTGAACCCTGCTTCGCACTTCCTGGAAGCACGCCCAGCCTTTTAAGGCCAGCTCTGAGCTCCCATTGTCGGGCTTACTTCAGAAGGCCCGCAGACAGGGCACCAGCCATGCTCTGATATGCCAGAGGCCTAGGCCATGCCCAGAACACCTGCCAGCAATATCATTGGCCAGTGTGCTAGGACACGCCCAGGAGTGTCAAGGCCCCTAGTCAGTGATTGGCCAGCAATAAACAGTCCGCCCACATGGCCCTGCAGCATGCTCATTGGGCAGCCTCTGGAAGACCAGCCCACTAGCCACTTCTGCTGGAAAGAGATGAGAATTCAAAAACCTCCTACACTGTGTTCATTGATGACAGGTTCAAATCTGGCAGATAGAGATTGTAAGGCAGCAGCTCTCATGCCCACAGACCCCATACAACCCCAGCCTTCACCAAGTTCTGTGCTATGATAATTACAATGAGGATACTGATAGAAAGGCTATTGGAAACACTCCTAGAAGGTTTATAATTTATAATTGTAGTGAATCCTGCTCCAACTATGTGACCAATTATTTATGAATAAGGAGGATGGCTGTTATAAATGTGGAAATTCTGCATTAAGATCAAATAAAAAGGTCAACAATTCTAAAAATGCTAATATATATATGTATATATATATATATGTACATATATCTAAGTGTATCTTTATTATAGACTCTGAGGGATACTGGCATGGCTATGAGGAGACAGAGTACGGCTTGTGCCAGAGAGACTTACAAAGCTGAGGCTCCAGAAACCTAGGTGAAATCGTCAACAAAACAAGCCAGAACTCAGCAGTGCACTGGTGACTCTCTTGTATATCAGGGCCTGTCAGTAAAATAAGTATATAAGTAAAATAGTAATGAGTTCAGAGTGAGTGAGAGCCTGTGAGAGTCAGAGACAGAGAAGGCAAGAAGAGAAATAGAAGAGTGGGAAAGAGACCAGAAGTCAAAAACTTCCCACACTGTGTTCATACATGACAGGTTAAAACCTGGGTTGTAGAGATTGTAAGGAAGCAGTCTCATGTCCACAACCCCAGAACACACCAGCCTTCACCATATGATGTACTACCAGACCTGACAGTAAACACATTTATAACAGCTTCCTTTTTCATTAATAATTGTCCACCTAGTTGGAGCAGGATTCAATACAATTACAAATAATAGAACCTTCCAGTAGCATTTCTAATAGCATTTCTATCAGCATCCTTATTGTAACTATCATAGTACAGAACTTGCTCCTTTCTCTAGTGTAAGCTTCATTACATATGAGTTTCTTTACATTCTCCTGAAATCTTAATTTCCCTGTACTCTGAAGTATCTCGGAATTTTTGAAGCAGCCCTCTGTTTCAGCAGAAGGTTTCCATTTTCTGCTGTAATCAGGTCTTCTTGTTCTTTTTGTTTTTATTTTTCATTTTTTTCCAATCCTCCTATATTTTACCATTTATTTGCATACTTATTTAGTCCTATATTACATGAGGGGTAATTTCTGATAAAGATCAATTAGATAGGTCGACAATTCTATAAATGAGATATATATGTATATATATGGATATATGTTTATTAAAATGTCTGAGATATACTGCCATGGAAATGAGGAGACAGAATATGGCTTGTGTCATAGAGACTTATAAACCTGTGGCTCCAGTAACCTACGTGATATCACCAAAGAAACAAGCCAGAGCTCAGCACTGCTCTGGTAACTCTCTGTATATCTGGGCCTGTCAGTAAAATAAGTATATAAGGAAAATATCAATCAGTGAACACAGAGTGTGTGAGAGCATGTGAGAGTTAGAGACAGAGAAGGCGAGAAGAGAAATAGATGAGTTGGAAAGACCAGAAGTAAAAAACCTCCTACACTGTGTTCATTGATGGCAGGTTCAAACCTGGCTTGTAGAGATTGTAAGGCAGCAGCTCTCATGTGCACAGACCCCATACAACCCCAGCCTTCACCATATGATATACTACCAGACCTGACAGTAATGTGTGTGTGTGTGTCTGTCTGTCTGACTGTGTGTGTCTGTGTGTGCTCAGAGCTCACCTATAGTAGTCTCAGAGCATGGGTGACAAGGTAGCCAGCCTCACCTGCAACTTATGTACAGAGAACCAAGCTGGTCAGGGCAAGCCAGCTAGCCCAGATTCTGGCTAAGCAAGAATACACATACAAAGGGACTCTCATGTCTCCCTCTCCTGAGTTCCCGATTCAATCTCATGCCTCACTATCATCCAAACACTGCCAACGGGGGAAGGTGGGGCACCCCTCAGAATTCATGGCATGAGGCTGAGTAGGCAGTCACGTTTGGCTGCCTACTCAGCCTCCAGACTCTCAGTCCACTGCTCAGGGCAGCGGATTACAAGCCCAGAAAGAACCCAGAAAGAGCTGTGTTTCAACATAGATGGGAACTGTGTTTGACCAAACAATAGTGGATGAACCAGGCCCCTCACACCTACCCTTTGGGTACGGCTAAAGCAATTGCTCCTGTGGCCTCACAATCCGTGATCATGGTGTCCTAGTGTCCACACATCAGACTCAGAGAGATTCCCAGAAGTAGGCATGCATGAGTGTTCCATACAAATTCGCTTTGTTTGCAGGAAGCACAAACCCGCCGAGCCCTTGCTATGGAGAGACAAAAGGAAGATGGATGCCTCCATTGGCAGAATTAGGAGCTTCCACTTGAGATCATGGCCCCGCCCCTCACCTGAGGGCCTGGCTTCTGCTAATAAAGGCAATTGGAAACACCTGTTACCACTTGGGGCCTGAGGACATACTCAGCAATCCCTCCAGGAGCTAGCAGGCTGGCAGACCTCCTGAACCCGGGATAGCTGTGCTCCTACTTGGGAGGGCCTTCGGGCCAGAGGTGAGAATATTCCCTAGATACAAGAAAGAACTTCAGGTTTCAGAAGGATTTGAAACACCAGGAGGCACTTGGAAAAGACATTTCACAGCCATCAAAACACCCTCTTTCTGAACCCTGTAAACTTTCGTTTTGCGTGGAAAATCTGGACACTGGTGTGGCCATCAGTACCACAGATCCTTTAAATTCGGCCCAATAGAGGGAAAGCAAAATGTGTGTGCCAGGGTGGTAGAGTTTCACTTCTCTTGACCTGGGCTCTCATGGAATAAGGACAAGGATGCCTTGAAGGAAATTGAGGAGAGCTGCATTTAGTGTGAGTGTCAGCCACAGGGCCCTGGAGAATGGGAGTCAGGCACATAGGGCCTGGACAGCTGCAGCTGGAGATGGACATATGCCTGTTACCTGCAGCAGGAACGCTGTCTCCTCAGTTCCCTATGCAGGAGACTAAGTAATCCAAAGGGCAAAGAAAGGAAAATTTCAACACCAGGAAAACCGAGTTCACGATGCATGCACTGACTTACACGAAGGGTCCAGGGAAGAAGGCACGTAGAGACAGAGAGACAGAATGACAATGACTGAAAAGGACAGAAATTCTGGCCCTGTGTTGATCAGTGCCAGAGCACTGAAGACAAAGCCTCCATGCCCATGCATACTTCTTACAAATGGCATTGTTATTTTATGTTTGTGAGGAAAGGTTACACTTAGAACATCTAGGTCTTAGCCCACTCTGAGAGGCAACACTTGGCCTGTAGCACACTATCCAAAACTGCCCTTGTCTACCAAATTGGAAGTAGTTTTAGTGATGCTCCAGCCAAATGCAGGTTGGCGTATTTCATCTCCCTGTTCCAGCCTCAGTCTGTCCTGTGTGCAGGGAACTGCACTATGTCTCTTTCTTCTTTGATTTACAGTTTTGGGATAGGACTTGGTGGACAAAAAGAGCAAGAGGGAAGTAGATATTTGGCAGCTGTAGTTTGTGCTGAAAGTGATTTGCAGAGGGACAAGAGGTAAACGAATGGCTCTGTGAGATGTCTCTCATGACTGTGGCTCATAAGGGCCAGGTGTATCCTCATTACCACCCAAATCCAGAGCTGTGCAGGTCTCTAGCTAAAATACATTTTAAGACCTCTACATGTTATATATATATATATATATATATATATATATATATATATATATATATATATATAGAGAGAGAGAGAGAGAGAGAGAGAGAGAGAGCAAGACACTGATGTAGACATTTTTCTACAATGGATGCAATATGACATTCAGACAATTGATTGCTAAAACCTGGAGTGAAACTGTGCATCAGGAAAAGAATTGTCCAAAGGAGTAAAATCTCAAAATCATTAGCTATATGCAGCTCTAATGGGACCCTGCGAAAAAGGCTCAAGAAGGAACTCATCCAGGACACTCTCCACATGGACAGGCACCACAAGTTTCCTAGTCTGGCAACACACACAGGGCAACTGCTAGTTCCCAGTGAAAGCCTCAGGGAAAAAGCTCTCCCTCTTCAGTGTCTTTACTTATGAAAATAAGAAAAGTGACCAAGGGCCTAGGAGAGCTACAATGGTGTAAATATTGAGCTGTAAATCAGAATGTGCCAAGTGTTTTGCAAAAAATCACCTGTGCCACAGTGATTCTGTTGTTCTATCTCTCTCCCTCACACACACACACACACACACACACAAACACACACTCTCACAGTTACACACACACACACACACACACACATAGACAGAGGCACAGGCACAAACGGAGTTATACACATGCACACTGGACAGCTTCTGCAAGGTAGGGCCCTGGGCTGAACTCTGCTTCGCACTTCCTGGAAGCACGCCCAGCCTTTTAAGGCCAGCTCTGAGCAACCATTGTCGGGCTTACTTCAGAAGGCAGCTGACAGGGCAACAGCCATGCTCTGATAGGCCAGAGGCCTAGGCTACGCAAAGAACCCCTGCCAGCAATATCATTGGCCAGTGTGCAGGAGACGCCCAGGAGTGTCAAGGACCCTAGTCAGTGATGGGCCAGCAACCTTGATCATCGCCCACACAGCCCTTAGCACGCTCATTGGGCAGCCTCTGGAAGGCACGCCCACCAGCCACTACTGCTGGAGATGAGAATTCAAAAACCTCCTACACTGTGTTCATGGATGACTGGTTCAAAGCGGGCTTGTAGAGATTGTAAGGCAGCAGACCCCATACAGCTTCATCCTTCACCATATGCTGTACTACCCGACCTGACAGTAATGTGTGTGTGTCTGTCTGTCTGTCTGTCTATCTGTCTGTCTGTCTGTCCGTGTGTGTTCAGCGCTCACCTATAGTAGTCTCAGAGCATGGGTGGGAAGGTAGCCAGCCTGACCTGCAACTTATGTACAGAGAACCTAGCTAGTCAAGGCAAGCCAGCTAGCCCAGATTCTAGCTAAGCAAGAATGCACATGCAAAGGGACTCTCATGTCTCAGTGTACTGAGTTCCTGATTCAATCTCATGCCTCATTATCATCCAAACACTGCCAACGGGGTAAACTGGGGCACCCCTCAGAATACAGACGTAGGACCCTGTCCAGTCACGTTTAGCTGCCTACTCAGCCTCCAGACTCTCAGTACACTGCTCAGGGCAGCAGATTACAAGCCCAGAATGAACCCAGAAAGAGCTGTGTCTCAACATAGATGGGAAGTGTGTTTGACCAAACAATAGTGGTTGAACCCAGCCACTTACACCTCCCCCTGGGTCCGGCTAAAACAATTGATCCTGTGGCCTCACAATTCCTGTACATGGTTTCCAGGTGTCCAGACATCACACTCAGAGAGATTCCCAGAAGTAGGCATGCATGAGTGTCCCATACAAAGTCGCTTTGCTTGCAGGAATCACAAACTCCCCGGGCCCTTGCTATGGAGAGACAAAAGGAAGATGGAATCCTCCATTGGCTGAATTAGGAGTTTCCAGTGGAGATCACAGCCCCACCCCTCACCTGAGGGCCTGGCTGCTGCTAATAAAGGCAATTGGAAACACCTGTTACCACTTGGTACCTGAGGACATACTCAGGAATCCATCAGGAGCTAGCAGGTTGGCAGACCTCCTGACACCAGAATAGCTGTGCTCCTAGTTGGGAGGGCATTCTGGCCAGAGGTGAGAAAATTCCCTAGATACAAGAAAGAACTTCAGGTTTCAAAAGGATTTGAAACCCCATGAGGTACTTGGAAAAGACTTTCACAGCCATCAAAACACCCTCTTTCAGAACCCTGGAAGCTTCCGTTTTGCGTGGAAAATCTGGACACTGGTGTGGCCATCAGTACCACAGATACTTTACATTCGGCCCAATAGAGGGAAAGCACAATGTGTGTGCCAGGGTGGTAGAGTTACACTTCTCTTGACCTGGACTCTCATGGAATAAGGACAGGAATGTGGTGCAGGAAAGTAAGGAGGGCTGCATTTAGGCTGAGTGTTAGCCTCAGGGCCCTGGAAACGGGAATAAAGCACAGATGGCCTGTACAGCTTCAGCTAGAGATGGACATATGCCTGTTACCTGCAGCAGGATCATTGTCTCCTCAGTTCCCCAATGTACTAAGCCATATGGAGGAGACTGAATAATCCAAAGGGCAAAGACTGGAAAATTTCAACACCAGGAAGTCCGAGTTCACAATGCATGCAGTGACTTCCATAAGGCCCAGTGAAGAAGGCACGTAAAGACAGTCAGAGAGACAGGATGACAGAAACAGAAAAGGACTGAAATTCTGTCCCTGTGTTGATCAGTGCCAGAGCACTGAAGACAAACCCTCCATGCCCATGCATAATTCTTACAAGTGGCATTGTTATTTTATGTTTGTGAGGAAAGGTTACACTTAGAACATCTGGGTCTTAGCGCACTCTGAGAAGCAACACTTGGCCTGCAGCCCACTCTACAAAACTGCCCTTGCCTCTCCAATTTGGAACTAGTCTTAGTGATTCTCCAGCCAAGATGCAGGATGGCATATTGCATCTCCCTCATCCAGTATCAGACTGTCCTGTGTGCAGGGAACTGCACTATGTCTATTTCTTCATTGATTTACAGTTTTGGGATAGGACTGGGTGGACAAAAAGAGCAAGAGGGAAGTAGATGATTTGCCAGAGGTAGTTTGTGCTGAGAAAAATGTGTAGAGTGATAAGAGGTATACGAATGGCTCTGTGAGATGTCTCTCATGAGTGTAGTTCAGAAGGGCCAGGTGTATCCTCATTACTACCCTAATCCTGAGCTGTTCAGGTCTCTAGCTAAAAAATATTTTCAGATCTCTACATGATATATATATATATATATATATATATATATATATATATATAGAGAGAGAGAGAGAGAGAGAGAGAGAGAGAGAGAGATAAAGAGAGAGAGAGAGAGAGAGGCACTGATGTAGTCATTTTCTACAATGGATTCGATATGACATTCAGACAATTGATTGCTAAAACCTGGAGAGAAACTGTACATCAGGAAAAGAATTGTCCAACGTAGTAAAACCTCAAAATCATTAGCTATATGCAGCTCCAATGGAACAGAGCGATAAAGGCTCGAGAAGGAACTCATCAAGGAGACTCTCCACATGGACATGCACCACAAGTTTCCTAGTCTGGCAACAGACACAGTGTATCTGGTAGTTCCCAGTGCAAGCCTCAGGGCAAAAACATCTCCCTTTGGAGATATTGTGGACCACTCCTGTTTTATAACAGGGCGACCCTACTATGACAGTAAAGTTTGGCAATATTCCTTTTAATTTTTTGACTGACACGGGGGCAGAAAAGAAGATTTTAAGGCAAGAAGAGGTTCCCCAAGATTGGGAATTTATCTCTGGACCCAGTTTACATGGAATTGGAGGGATGACCAGAGCATTTTGCAACAGAGACTCGCTCATGTGGGAAGACCCAGAAGGATCTACTGGACACTTCCGCCCTTTGGTAGCTAATATTAGCACCAACTTACTGGGCAGGGATATTCTGGAATGTCTTGATGTTAGGATATCCACAGACGCCTCTGCAGAGTGTAAAACTCATTCCCGCGATACCAGGTCTATTCAGCACCCCCAATACTAAATGCCACTGTTCGTAGCCAAACACCCTGCTTAAGCTGGCTTTCTAATGAGCCTGTCTGGGTGGAACAGTGGCCTTTGCCTAGTGATAAGCTAAAAATTTTAAAAGAGCTCATCCGAGAGCAGTTCTCCTTGGGACACATTTACCCCATGAGGCACTTGGAAAAGACTTTTCACAGCCATCAAAACACCCTATTTCAGAACCCTGGAAGCTTCCGTTTTGCATGGAAAATCTGGACACTGGTGTGGCCATCAGTACCACAGATCCTTTACATTCAGCCCAATAGAGGGAAAGCATAATGTGTGTGCCATGGGGATAGAGTTCCACTTCTCTTGACCTGGGCTCTCATGGAATAAGGATAAAGTTGCAGTGCAGGAAATTGAAGAGGGCTGCATTTAGGCTGAGTGTCAGCCTCAGAGCTATGGAGAATGGGAGTCAAGCACAGGAGGCCTGGACAGCTTTAGCTGCAGATGGACATATGCCTGTTACCTGCAGCAGGAACGCTGTCTCCTCAGTTCCACTCTGTACTATGCCATATGCATAAGACTAAAAAATCCAAAGGGCAAAGACTGGAAAATATCAACACCAGGAAGACCGAGTTCAAGATGCATGCACTGACTTCCACAAAGGGTCCAGGGAAGAAGACACGAAGAGACAGTCAGAGAGACAGAATGACAGTGACTGAAAAGGACAGAAATTCTGGCCCTGGGTTGATCAGTGCTAGAGCACTGAAGACAAACCCTCCATGCCCATGCATACTTCTTACAAGTGGCATTGTTATATTATGTTTGTGAGGAAAGGTTACACTTAGAACATCTAGGTCTTAGCCCACTCTGAGACGCAACACTTGGCCTGCAGCCCACTCTCCAAAACTGCCCTCGCCTCTCCAAATTGGAAGTAGTTTTAGTGATGCTCCAGCCAAGATGCAGGCTGGCGTATTGCATCTCCCTGGTCCAGCATCAGCCTGTCCTGTGTGCAGGGAACTGCAGTATGTCTATTTATTCTTTGATTTACAGTTTTGGGATAGGACTCCTTGGAAAAATGAGCAAGAACGAAGTAGATGATTTGGCAGCTGTAATTGGTGCTGAAAGTGATTTGTAGAGTGACAAGAGGTAAACGAATGGCTCTGTGAGATGTCTCTCATGACTGTGGCTCAGAAGGGCCAGGTGTATCATCATTACTACCAGAATCCAGAGCTGTGCAGGTCTCTAGCTAAAATATATTTTCAGACCTATATATGTTACATACATATATATATATATATATATATATATATATATATATATATATATATATATGAAGAGAGAGAGAGAGAGAGCAAGACAGTGATGTAGTCATTTTCTACAATGGATTCAATATGACATTCACACAATTGATTGCTAAAACCTGGAGAGAATCTGTACATCAGGAAAAGAATTGTCCAAAGGAGTAAAATCTCCAAATAATTAGCTATATGCAGATTCAATGGGACCAATCAAAAAAGGCTCGAGAAGGAACTCACCCAGGAGACTCTCCACATGGACAGGCACCACAAGTTTCCTAGTCTGGCAACACACAAGGGCAGCTGCTAGTTCCCAGTGCAAGCGTCAGGGCAAAAACCTCTCCCTCTTCAGTGTCTCAGAATTCAAAAACCTCCTACACTGTGTTCATTGATGACAGGTTCAAACCTCGCTAGTGGAGATTGTAAGGCAGCAGCTCTCATGCCCACAGACCCCAGACAGCCCCAGCCTTCACCATATGCTGTACTACCAGACCTGACAATAATGTGTGTGTCTGTGTGTGCTCAGAGCTCACCTGTAGTAGTCTCAGAGCATGGGTGGCAAGGTATCCCTCCTCACCTGCAACTTATGTACAGAGAACCTAGCTGGTCAGGGCAAGCCAGCTAGCCCAGATTCTGGCTAAACAAGAATGCATATGCAAAGGGACACTCATGTCTAAATCTCCAGAGTTCCCTATTAAATCCCATGCCTCATTATCTATCATCAGGGGTAAGCTGGGGCACCCCTCAGAATTCAGGGGCATGATCCTGTCCAGTCACATTTGGCTGCCTACTCAGTCTCCAGGCTCTAAGTCCACTACTCACGGCAGCAGATTACAAGTTCAGAAAATACCCAGAAAGAGCTGTGTTTCAACAAAGATGGGAACTATGTTCGACCAAACAATAATGGATGAACCCAGTCCCTTACACCTACCCTTTGGGTTCGGCTAAGGCAATTGCTCCTGTTGCCTCACATCCCTGATCATGGTGTCCTGGTGTCCACACATCACACTCATAGAGATTCCCAGAAGTAGGCATGCATGAGTGTCCCATACAAAGTCTCTCTGCTTGCAGGAAGCACAAATTCCCCGGGCCCTTGCTATGCACAGACAAAAGAAAGATGGATGCCTCCATTGGCTGAATTCGAGCTTCCAGTGGAGATCACAGGCCCACCCCTCACCTGAGAGCCTGGATGCTAATAAAGGCAATTGGAAACAACTGTTACCACTTGTGCCATGAGAACATACTCAGGAATCCCTCAGGAGATAGCAGGCTGGCAGACCTCCTGATCCCAGGATAGCTGTGCTCCTAGTTGGGAGGGCATTCTAGCCAGAGGTGAGAATATTCTCTAGATACAAGAAAGAATTTAAAGTTTCAAAAGTATTTGAAACCCCATGAGGAACTTGAAAAGACTTTACACAGCCATCAAAACACCCTCTTTCTGAACCATGGAAGCTTCCGTTTTGCGTGGAAAATCTGGACACTGGTGTGGCCATCAGTACCACAGATACTTTACATTCAGCCCAATAGAGGGAAAGCACAATGTGTGTGCCAGGGTGGTAGAGTTTCACTTCTCTTGACCTGGGCTCTCATGGAATGAGGACAAGGATGCAGTGCAGGAATTTGAGGAGGGCTGCATTTATGCTGTGTGTCAGCCACAGGGCCCTGGAGAATGGGAGACAAGCACAGAGGGCCTGGACAGCTGCAGCTGGAGATGGAAATATGCCTGTTACCTGCAGCAGGAACGCTGTCTCCTAAGTTCCCCTCTGTACTACGCCATATGCACAAGACTAAATAATCCAAAGGGCAAAGAAATGAACATTTCAACACCAGGAAGACCGAGTTCACGATCCATGCACTGCTTCCAGTAAGGACCCAGGGAACAAAGCACGTAGAGACAGTCAGAGAGACAGAATGACAGTGACTTAAATGGACAGAAATTCTGGCCCTGTGTTCATCAGTGCCAGAGCACTGAAGATAAACCCTCCATGCCTATGCATACTTTTTACAAGTGGCATTGTTATTTTATGATTGTGAGGAAAGGTTACACTGCTCCTGGATGGTTTATAATTTATAATTGTAGTGAATCCTGCTCCAACTATGTGACCAATTATTTATGAATAAGGAGGCTGTTATAAATGTGGTAATTCTTCATTAAGATCATATAAAAATGTCAACAATTCTAAAATGACTGATATATATATGTATATATATGTACATATATGTAAGTGTTTCCTTATTATAGACTCTGAGTGTTACTGGCATGGCTATGAGGAGACAAAGTATGGCTTGTGCCAGAGAGAATTACAAAGCTGATGCTACAGAATCCTAGGTTAAATCGCCAACAAAACAAGCCAGAGCTCAGCAGTGCCCTGGTGACTCTCTTTGTATATCAGGGCCTGTCAGTAAAATAAGTATATAAGTAAAATATTAATGAGTGCAGACAGAGTGAGTGAGAGCCTGTGGGATTCAGAGACAGAGAAGGCAAGAAGAGAAGTAGAAGATTGGGAAAGAGACCAGAAGTCAAAAACCTCCCACACTGTGTTCATACATGACAGGTTCAAACCTGGGTTGTAGAGATTGTAAGGCAGCAGTCTCATGTCCACAGATGCCAGACCGCCCCAGCCTTCGCAATATGTGTGTAGTATTTACCACACGAAATATATTTTGAGTGTAAACTTCCCTTTAATTATAAGAGAAATACTATCAAGCAGAAGAAATGAACCGTCATGTAATATAGGACTAATAAATAAATATGCAAATAAATGGGGATGATCTAGGAGGATTTGAAAAAAATGAAAAATAAAAACAAAAACCACAAGAAGACCTGATTACAGCAGAAAATGGAAACCATCTGCTGAGAAACAGAGGGCTACTTCAAAAATTCCGAGACACTTCAGAGTCCAGGGAAATTAAGATTTCATTAGAATGAAAAGAAACTCATATGTACTGAAACTGACACTAGAGAAAGGAGGCAAGTTCTGTACTATGATAGTTACAATAAGGATGCTGATAGAAATGCTATTAGAAATGCTACTGGAAGGATCTATTATTTATAATTGTATTGAAACCTGCTCCAACTAGGTGGACAATTATTAATGAAAAAGGAAGCTGCTATAAATGTGTTAATTCTGATAAAGATCAATTACATAGGTTGACAATTCTATAAATGATATATATATATATATATATATATATATATGTTTATTATAAAGTCTGAGATATACTGCCATGGAAATGAGGAGACAGAATAAGGCTTGTGTCAGAGAGACTTACCAAGCTGTGGCTCCAGTAGCCTAGGTGATATCACCAACAAAACAAGCCAGAGCTCAGCAGAGCTCTGGTAAGTCTCTTTGTATATATGAGCCTGTCAATAAAATAAGTATTTAAGTAAAATATCAATCAGTGAACACAGAATGTGTGAGAGCATGTGAGAGTTAGAGACAGAGAAGGCGAAAAGATAAATAGATGAGTTGGAAAGAAACCAGAAGTCAAAAACCTCCTACACTGTGTTAATTGATGGCAGATTCAAACCTGGCTTGTAGATATTGTAAGGCAGCAGCTCTCATGCCCACAGACACCAGACAGCCCCAGCCTTCACCATATGCTCTACTTACAGACGTGTCACTAATGTGTGTGTGTCTGTCTGTCTGTCTGTATGTCTGTGTATGTGTGCGCTCAGAGCTCACCTATAGTAGTCTCAGAACACGGGTGTCAAGGTAGCCAGACTGACCTGCAACTTATATACAGAGAACCTAGCTGCTCAGTGCAAGCCATTTAGCCCAGATTCTGGCTAAGCAAGAATGCATATGCAAAGGTACTCTCATGTCTCCCTCTCCTGAGTTCCCGATACAATCCAGTGCCTCTCTATCATCTAAAAACTGCCAACGGGTTAACTGGGGCACCCCTCAGAATTCAGGGGAATGAGCCTGTCCAGTCACGTTTGGCTGCCTACTCAGCCTCCAGACTCTCAGTCCACTGCTCAGGGCAGCAGTTTACAAGGGCAGAAAGTGCTGTGTTTCAACATAGATTGGAATTGTGATTGACCAAACAATTGTGGATGAACCCAGCCCATTACACCTACCCTTTGGGTCCGGCTAAAGCAATTGCTCCTGTGGCCTCACAATCCCTGATCATGGTGTCCTGGGGTCCACACATCACACTCAGAGAGATTCCCTGAAGTAGGCATGCATGAGTGTCCCATACAAAGTCGCTCTGCTTGCAGGAAGCCCAAACTCCCCAGGCCCCTGCTATGGAGAAACAAAAGGAAGATGGATGCCTCCATTGGCTGAATTAGGAGCTTCCAGTGGATATCATGGCCCTGCCCCTCACTTCACGGCCAGGCTGCTGCTAATAATGGCAATTGGAAACACCTGTTACCACTTGGGCCCTGAGGACATACTCAGGATTCCCTCCAGGAGCTACCAGGCTGGCAGACCTCCTGACCCTGGGATAGCTTTGCTCCTAATTGGGAGGGCCTTCGGGCCAGAAGTGAGAATATTCCCTAGATATAAGAATGAACTTCAGGTTTCAAAAGGATTTGAAACCCCAGGACGCACTTGGAAAATACATTTCACAGCCATCAAAACACCCTCTTTCTGAACCCTGGAAGCTTCCGTTTTGCGTGGAAAATCTGGACACTGGTGTGGCCATCAGTACCAAAGATCCTTTACATCCGACCCAATAGAGGGAAAGCACAAATGTGTGTACCAGGGGGATAGAGTTTCACTTCTCTTGACCTGGGCTCTCATGGAATGATGACAAGGATGCAGTGCAGGAAATTGAGGAGGGCTGCATTTAGGCTGAGTGTCAGCCTCAGGGCCCTGGAGAATGGGAGTCAAGCAGAGGGCCTGGACAGCTGCAGCTGGTGATGGACATATGCCTGTTACCTGCAGTAGGAAGGCTGTCTCCTCAGTTCCCCTCTGTACTACGCCATATGCACGAGACTAATTAATCCACAGGGCAAAGAAAGCAAATTTCAACACTAGGAAGACCGAGTTCATGATGCATGCACTGACTTCCACGCAGGGTCCTGGGAAGAAGGCACGCAGAGACAGTCAGAGAGACAGAATGACAGTGACAGAAAAGGACAGAAAATCTGGCCCTGTGTTGATCAGTGCCAGAGCGCTGAAGACAAACCCTCCATGCCCATGCATACTTCTTACAAGTGGCATTATTATTTTATGTTTGTGAGGAAAGGTTACACTTAGAACATCTAGGTCTTAGCCCACTCTGAGAAGCAACACTTGGCCTGCAGCCCACTCTCCAAAACTGCCCTTGCCTCTCCAAATTGGAAGTAGTTTTAGTGATGCTCCAGCCAAGATGCAGGCTGGTGTATTCATCTCCCTGGTCCCCCCTCAGCCTGTCCTGTGTGCAGGGAACTGCACTATGTCTTTTTCTTATTTGATTTACAGTTTGGGGATAGGACTCGGTGGACAAAAAGAGCAACAGGGAAGTAGATGATTTGGCAGCTATAGTTTGTGCTGAGAGAGATTTGTAGAGTGACAAGAGGTAAACGAATGGCTCTGTGAGATGTCTCTCATGACTGTGGCTCAGAAGTGCCAGGTGTATCCGCATTACTACCCTAATACAGAGCTGTGCATGTCTCTAGCTAAAATATATTTTCAGACCTCTACAAGTTACATATATATATATCTATATATATATATATATATATATATATATATATATATAGAGAGAGAGAGAGAGAGAGAGAAAGAGAGAGAAAAACACTAATGTAGTAGTAATTTTTTACAATGGAATCGATATGACATTCAGCCAATTGAATTCTAACACATGGAGAGAGAATGTGCATCAGGAAAAGAATTGTCCAAAGGAGTAAAATCTCCCAATCATTAGCTATATGCAGCTCCAACGGGACCTAGCAAAAAATGCTCCAGAAGGAACTCATCCAGGAAACTCTCCACATGGACAGACACCACAAGTTTCCTAGTCTGGCAACACACACAGGGCAGCTGCTAGTTCCCAGTGCAAGCCTCAGGGCAAAAACCTCTCCCTCTTCAGTGCATTTACATCTGAAAAGAAGAAATGTGACCAAGGGCCAAGGAGAGCTACAATGGTGTCAATATTGAGCTGTAAATCAGAATGTGCCAAGTGTTTTGCACAAAATCACCTGTGCCACAGTGATTCTCTTGTTCTCTCTCTCTCCCTCCCCCCCCCACACACATAAAGACACACTCTCACAGTCACACACACACACACACATCCACCGAGGCACAGGCACATACAGAGTTATACACATGCACACTGGACAGCTTCTGCAAGGCAGGGCCCTGGGCTGAACCCTGCTTCGCACTTCCTGGAAGCACGCCCAGCCTTTTAAGGCCAGCTCTGAGCTCCCATTTGCGGGCTTCCTTCAGAAGGCTGCTCTCAGAGTCCTGTGCTCACAACTTCTCCTCTGTTCTCATTTGCCAGCTCTTGGTTCACGCCCCTGAGGGTGATGTTCCTCTTCTCTAATTGGCCAGCTGTCTCTATGAATACACACTGGGCCCTCCCCTCAGGCTCAGTGGGCACCTGCTCTTAGACCCACCCCCTGGGACTGCCTGCCGTCCTCTGAATGCCCTGTTTCTGCCAATACAACCCACACAGCTCCTGTCTGGACCCGTCCTTAGGACACTGCCTGCTTGCGCTAGGTTCGCCATGCTCTTGGGGCACACCCAGAAACACTGTCTCCACTATCGTAGCCCAGTGCCTCAGGGCACTTACCCCTTGGAGCCTTAATCCCGCACTGGTGCTGACCTCTTGTGGAGACCCAGCAGAATGCAGCTGAGCACAGGGATTCACAAGCTCTACTAGAGTCATCCCAGACAAAGAGAGAAACCCCTTCCACTTGCAAAGCCAAACAGGGGATCCCCCCCACCCCACAGGAAAGAACAGATGTCTAGTGCACTCTACGTCAATTTCAACCTTGCTGTCCATGGGCCACAAATCCCAGAGTTCTCCTCATTCCACAGAATCACTACACTCAACTATGGGCTTTGCTGCCACCTTGTGGCACACAGCAGAATGCAGCTGAGCTCCCCCATGCCACTCCTCTTTGAGTCTACACAGAAAATTACACACAGCATGGGAATAGCAAAGTAAAGAACCCATCTGAGGACCACCTGGGAGAATGCACAACAGTGTCCAGAATATCCAATGTGCCATTCATATTTGAAAAACTACTTGTGCAGTGGAAACTTCTTTGTCATAGCACAACCCAGTTCCTAAGACCCTGCATCAGGAATAAAGAAAAAACAGCAGTAATAATAACTGAAACACACTTATGTACACACACACACAGACACACACACACACACACCATCCCACAGAGATGCACACACTTTTCCCTGAAATAACATGGATTGGGGTTGCTGTTTTGCACTCAAGTAAAAGGTCAAAGTTTCATGGGTGGAGGGGAGAAGTGTTAGGTTTCTGGCATATGAAGGTGAGAAGTGCCTAGAGTAGATCCATAGTTACATGGACAATGAAGGGAGCATGGGTTGGAGGCACAGCTGGTGGATCTGACAGGGAACTATGTGGAAGCCCAAGACCCCATTTGAGCTCCTGCACACCACTTACCCAGCAAGGGAAAAGCTGGGCTAGTGTCAAAATTGAAATGCAGCTGTCTCTCTGTCTCTCTTCCTGCTTGGGCCCTGCTCTCTCAATTTATGACTGTTTCCTTCTCCTAAATAAGAAAGTTACAAATGATGTACAGAAATACAGGGAAAGTGGCAAAAATTTCCCCCGTGCCCACTATTACATGTAACTGTTGACTGTAAACCATTCATCCCGCAAAAAAGAACAGAATAAATATTTGTGAGGTTAAAAACATTGTAGGTTAAATAGTGAACATTCTTTAGAGCCATGCAATACTAATCCATTAAGCATTGGATTTCATTGTCAAAAACAGTGCAGTAATAGTTGTAGTAGTGTGTAGTATCTGCAGAAGGAAATGTATTGTGTGTCAAAAGTTCCCTGCAATTATAAGAGA
Organism: Erinaceus europaeus; assembly: GCF_950295315.1. Classification (NCBI taxonomy): domain Eukaryota; kingdom Metazoa; phylum Chordata; class Mammalia; order Eulipotyphla; family Erinaceidae; genus Erinaceus; species Erinaceus europaeus. Next base: position 458,814 of record NW_026647150.1, on the reverse strand, counting down.
AAATCTATCAGGCAGAAGAAATGACCACTCATGTGATATGGAATTAAATAAATAAATAAATAAATATTCAAATTAATGGGGATGATCTAGGAGGATTTGAAAAAAATAAAAACAAAAACTACTGGAAGACCTGATTACAGCAGAAATATAGAAAACGTGGGCTGAGAAACAGAGGGCTGCTTTGAAAATTCCCTGACACTTCAGGGTCCAGGCAAATTAAGAATTCCTGAGAATGAAAAGAAAGGCATACGTATTGAAGCTTACACTAGAAAATAGAGACAAGTTCTGTGCTATGATAATTACAATAAGGATACTGATAGAAAGGCTATTGGAAATGCTCCTGGAAGGTTTATAATTTATAATTGTAGTGAATCCTACTCCAACTATGTGACCAATTATTTGTGAATAAGGAGGATGTTATAAATGTGATAATTCTGCATTAAGATCAAATAAAAAGGTCAACAATTCTAAAAATGACTGATATATATATATATATGTATATATATGTACATATATGTATGTGTATATTTATTATAAACTCTGACGGATACTGGCATGTCTATAAGGAGACAGAGTATGGCTTGTGCCAGAGAGACTTACAAAGCTGAGGCTCCAGAAATATAGGTGTAATCGCCAACAAAACAAGTCAGAGCTCAGCAGTGCCCTGGTGACTCTCTTTGTATATCAGGGCCTGTCACTAAAATAAGTATATAAGTAAAATATTAATGAGTGCAGACAGAGTGAGTGAGAGCCTGTGAGATTCAGAGACAGAGAAGGCAAGAAGAGAAATAGAAGAGTGGGAAAGAGACCAGAAGTCAAAAACCTCCCTCACTGAGTTCATACATTACAGGTTCAAACCTGGGTTGTAGAGATTGTAAGGCAGCAGTCTCAAGTCCACAGAACCCAGACCACCCCAGTCTTCACCATATGTGTGTAGAATTTATGACACGAAATGTATTTTGAGTGTAAACTTCCCTTCAATTATAAGAGAAAAATCTATCAAACAGAAGAAATGACCCCTCATGTAATATAGGACTAAATAAATAAATAAATATGCAAATAAACGGGGATGATCTAGGAGAATTTGAAAAAAATGAAAAATAAAAACAAAAAGCACAAGAAGACCTGATTACAGCAGAAAATGGAAACCTTCTGCTGAAACAGAGGGCTGCTTCAAAAATTCTGAGACACTTCAGTGTCCAGGGAAATTAAGATTTCAGGAGAATGAAAAGAAACTCATATGTACTCAAGCTTACACTAGAAAAAGGAGGCAAATTCTGTACAATGATAGTTACAATAAGGATGCTGATAGAAATGCTATTAGAAATGCTACTGGAAGGTTCTATTATTTATAATTGTATTGAATCCTGCTCCAACAAGGTGGACAATTATTAATGAAAAAGGAAGCTGTTATAAATGTGTTAATTCTGATAAAGATCGATTACATAGATAATTCTATAAATGATATATATATATGTATATATATGGATGTATATGTTTATTATAAAGTCTGAGAGACACTGCCATGGAAATGAGGAGACAGAATAAGGCTTGTGTCAGAGAGACTTACAAAGCTGTGGCTCCAGTAGCCTAGGTGATATCACCAACAAAACAAGCCAGAGCACAGCAGTGCTCTGGTAACTCTCTTTGTATATCTGGGCCTGTCAGTAAAATAAGTATATAAGTAAAATATCAATGAGTGAAGACAGAGTGTGTGAGAACATGTGAGACTTAGAGACAGAGAAGGCAAGAAGAGAAATAGATGAGTTGTAAAGAGACCAGAAGTAAAAAACCTCTTACACTGTGTTCATTGATGACAGGTTCAAAGCAGGCTTATAGAGATTGTAAGGCAGCAGCTCTCATGCCCACAGACCCCAGACAGCCCCAGCATTCACCATATGCTGTACTACCAGACCTGACATTAATGTGTGTGTGTGTGTGTGTGTGTGTGTGTGTGTGTGTGTGTCTGTGTGTGCTCAGAGCTCACCTATAGTAGTCTCCGAGCATGGGTGGGAAGGTATCCAGCCTCACCTGCAACTTATGTACAGAGAACCTAGCTGGTCAGGGCTAGCCAGCTAGCCCAGATTCTGGCTAAGCAAGAATGCATATGCAAAGGGACTCTCATGTCTCCCTCTCCTGAGTTCCCTATTCAATCTCATGACTCACTATCATCCAAACACTGCCAACGGGGTAAGCTGGGGCACCCCTCAGAATTCAGGGGCAGGAGCCTGTCCAGTCACGTTTGGTTGCCTACTCAAACTACAGAATCTCAGTCCACTGCTCAGGGCAGCAGATTACAAGCCCAGAAAGAACCCAGAAGGAGCTGTGTTTCAACACAGATGGGAACTGTGTTTGACCAAACAATAGTGGATGAACCCGGCCCATTACACCTTTCTTTGTGTTTGGCTAAATCAATTGCTCCTGTGGCCTCACAATCCCTGATCATGGTGTCCTGGGGTCCACACATCACACTCAGAGAGATTCCCAGAAGTAGGCATGCATGGTGTCAGTTGTGATATCTCCTGCATCGTTTACAATTCTATTAATTTGAGTCTTCTCTCTTTTTTGTTTGGTGAGTCTGGCTAGGGGTTTGTCAATTTTGTTTAATCTTTCATAGAACCAACATTTAGCTTCATTTATCTTTTGTATGGTTCTTTTATTTTCGATGTTGTTTATTTCTGATCTAACTTTAGTGATTTATGTCCTTCTGGTTGCTTTAGGGTTCCTTTGTTCCTCTTCCTCTAAGTCCTTGAGGTGTGCAGTAAGGTCGTTCATTTGGGATTCTTCTTGGTGTTTAATATGTGATTGTATGGCTATAAGTTTCCCTCTCAGTACTGCTTTAGCTGTGTCCCAAATATTTTGATAGGTGTGTCTTCATTTTCATTAGTTTCCAGGAACTTTTGAATTCCCTGTTTGAGTGAGTCTCTGACCCAGTGGTTCTTAAGGAGCATGTTGTTTAGTTTCCAAATTCTATGTCTTTTAATAATTTTCCATTTGTTGTTAAATGTTAGTTTTACTCCACTGTGGTCTGAGAAGATACTTGGGATGATTTCAATGTTCTTGAATTTATTGATGCTGTCTTTGTGGCCTAACATGTGGTCTATCCTTAGCAGGCCAGTCAATAAGGGGTGACACCAAAGAGGTGATTATAATTTAATTTGGGTTAAGAATTAGAGTAAAGGTGACACGGACTAGCGGGTCTCCAGATTTCCCAGGCAGCGCCGGGCAAGGCGAGTGTGCCGGGCATTGTCCTCCGCCCAGGAAGGCGGCTCCCCCACCGGTTGCAGAGCGCGGCGGGCAGAGGACCCGGAGAGAGCACGTTAGCTCGGGGGCTTTCTCTTGGGAGTCTCCAGGGTCCACCGTGACCCTGAGGGTGGATCCGCAGACTTCTTGAGTATAGCTCTCATTGGATCAAAGGACTCGGAGCTAGTTTCCACTTTCGAGAAATCCTTTTAAAAAGTCTGGAGGGGGGGTTTTCCCGGAAGCTGCTAGCCTCTGAGCTCCACATGCACTCCCCTGGAGAGAATAGGATTTTCTGCCTTTAGCAGGCCAGCCAAAAAGGTGTCCTTAGACACCAAGGTGGCGATTAAAACTTAATTTGGGTTAAGATTTAGAGTAGGGGAAAAAATTCTTTTTTCTTCCTTTTAATTTTCAAGCATACATCCTTCCCGCCGCCCCTCCCCCCCCACAAGCAGTCCCTGGGACCAGGTCCTAGCAGGATACCCCATACCACCAAACAGGGTTTTTTTTTTTTTAATTCACTGATACGCATTTGGGAAGTTCCTTACACTGCTCTTTAATTACAACTCTTCTTATCTTCTCCCTTTTCTCTCTCTTCTCTCTCTCTCTCTCTTTTTTCTTTCTTTTCTTTTTTTTAATCTTGTCATACACTTCTTTCTTCTCTGCCTTTCTGAATTTGTGAATTACTTTGGGGAAGAAATATGACTCAGAGTGGACTCTCTATGTGTGTATCTCTGCTCTAGTTCCCTTTTCCCTTTTGTTACACCTAGAATATACACTGGATATTAGATTTGCATAACTGTCTATTCTTGCTATGCTCTCTTTCTTCACTGGGATTTGGTTACTATTTTTTCACGAACTGGAGAAATTGTTTGGCTAACTGGTAACGATTAAACTACTTCAATACTTACTTCAGTTGCTACTGTAATTCCGGATGTTGGTGAGTGCAATTGTCATAAAGGTATTTAGTACAGTGTTACTTGTACTCAAGACACAACAACTGAGGTACAACAGAGCATAAAAAAAGAGAAACACATAAATAAAAAAATGGGTAGATTAAAAACAAATAAAACTGCTACTCCAATGAATGAAGACAAGAGCCCCGAAGAAACCACAAATCATTCAGAAGTAACCATAGATAAGAAAAGTATGCAAGCAATAATAAACTTATTAATCACAGAAATGAAAACAACATTGAAGGAAAGGAATGGCAGTATTAGGGAAACAACAGTTGAGACCCCCAAGGAAAATACTGATTATCTTGAGGCAATTAGAGAACTGAAAGCTGAAATAGCTGTAATGAAGAAAGAAGCTGAGGCAAGGGAAAGCAGACTAACAGAAGCAGAAAACAGAATTAATCAGACAGAGGATGAGTTAGAGAAAACTAAGAAATAGGTGAAAGAGCTTAAAAAGAGATTGAGAGACACTGAAAACAACAACAGAGACATATGGGATGATCTCAAAAGAAGTAACATTCTTATAATTGGCCTGCCAGAGGAAGAAAGAGAGGAAGGGGAAGCAAACATTCTAGAGGAAATAATACAAGAAAACTTCCCAGACCTGAATAACACAAAGGATATCAAGGTTCAAGAGGCCCAGAGACTACCAAACAGAATCAACCCAGACCTGAAGACACCAAGACACATCATAGTCACAATGAGAAGAAGTAAGGATAAAGAAAGGATCCTAAAGGCTGCAAGAGAGAAACAAAAAGTCACATACAAGGGAAAACCCATAAGACTATCTGCAGATTTCTCCACTCAAACTCTAAAAGCCAGAAGGGAGTGGCAAGATATCAATCGAACCCTGAATGAAAAAAGGGTTTCAACCAAGGATAATATATCCTGCTAGACTTTCATTCAAGCTAGATGGAGGGATCAAAACCTTCTTAGACAAACAACAGTTAAAGGAGGCAATCATCACCAAGCCGCCCCTGAAAGAGGTACTAAAAGACCTCTTATAAACAAGAACATCACTATAATACTTGCAATATATTAGAGTAAACAAATTGTTTTTTAGAACAATGGCACTACAGTACATTAAATCCATAATATCAATATATGTCAATGGCTTAAACTCACCCATCAAAAGGCACAGGGTGGGGGGATGGCTCAGAAAACATAACCCAACCTTATGCTGCTTGCAAGAATCCCATCTGTCACAACAAGATAAACACAGACTTAAAGTGAAAGGATGGAAAACTATCATACAGGCTAACGGTCCACAAAAAAGGGCAGGAACAGCCATTCTCATCTCAGATACGATAGATTTTAAATTAAATAAAGTAATAAAAGATAGGCAAGGACATTACATAATGATTAGAGGATCAATCAGCCAAGAAGACTTAACAATTATTAACATCTATGCACCCAACGGGGGACCATCTAAATACATTAAGCATCTACTGAAAGAATTTCAAAAATACATCAATAGTAATACAATAATAGTGGGAGACTTCAATACCCCACTCTCAGGCTTAGACAGATCAACAAAGCAGAGAACCAATAAAGATACAAGAGAATTGAATGAAGAGATTGACAGACTAGACCTCTTGAACATTTTCAGACTCCTCCACTCTAATAGCATTTCTATCAGCATCCTTATTGTAACTATCATAGTACAGAACTTGCCTCCTTTCTCTAGTGTAAGATTCAGTACTTATGAGTTTCTTTTCATTCTTCTGAAATCTTAATTTTCCTGGACTCTGAAGTGTCTCGAAATTTTTGAAGCAGCCCTCTGTTTCTCTGCAGATGGTTTCCATTTTCTGCTGTAATCAGGTCTTCTTGTGCTTTTTGTTTTTATTTTTCATTTTTTTCAAATTCTCCTAGATCATCCCCATTTATTTTCATATTTATTTATTTATTTAGTCCTATATTACATGAGGGGTCATTTCTTCTGCTTGATAGATTTTTCTCTTATAATTGAAGGGAAGTTTACACTCACAATACATTTCGTGTCATAAATACTACACACATATGGTGAAGGCTGGGGTGGTCTGGGGTCTGTCGACTTGAGACTGCTGCCTTACAATCTCTACAACCCAGGTTTGAACCTGTAATGTATGAACACAGTGTGGGAGGTTTTTGACTTCTGGTCTCTTTCCCACTCTTCTATTTCTCTTCTTGCCTTCTCTGTCTCTGACTCTCACAGGCTCTCACTCACTCTGTCTGCACTCATTAATATTTTACTTATGTACTTATTTTACTGACAGGCCCTGATATAAAAAGAGATTCACCAGGGCACTGCTGACCTCTGGCTTTTTTTGTTGGCAATTTCACCTAGGTCTCTGTAGCATAAGCTTTGTAAGTCTCTCTGGCACAAGCCATACTCTGTCTCCTCATACACATGCCAGTATCCCTCAGAGTTTATAATAAAGATACACATACATATATGTACATATATATACATATATATATATATATATATATCTGTCAATTTTAGAATTGTTGACATTTTTATTTGATCTTAATGCAGAGTTATCACATTCATAACATCCTCCTTATTCACAAATAATTGGTCACGTAGTTGGAGCAGGATTCACTACAATTATAAATTATAAACCTTCCAGGAGCATTTCCAATAGCCTTTCTATCAGTATCCTTATTGTAATTATCATAACACAGAACTTGCCTCCATATTCTAGTGTTAGCTTCAATATGTATGCCTTTCTTTTCATTCTCAGGAATTCTTAATTTGCCTGGACCCTGAAGTGTCAGGGAATTTTCAAAGCAGCCCTCTGTTTCTCAGCCCACGTTTACTATATTTCTGCTGTAATCAGGTCTTCCTGTAGTTTTTGTTTTTATTTTTTTCAAATCCTCCAAGATCATCCCCATTTATTTGCATATTTATTTATTTATTTAGTCCCATATCACATGAGGGGTCATTTCTTCTGCCTGATAGATTTTCTCTTATAATTGAAGGGAACTTTTGACACACAATACATTTCCTTTTGCAGATACTACACACTACTACAACTATTACCACACTGTTTTTGACAGTGACATCCAATGCTTAATGGATTAGTATTGCATGGCTCTAAAGAATGTTCACTATTTAACCTACAATGTTTTTAACCTCACAAATATTTATTCTGTTATTTTTTGGGGATGAATGGATTACAGTCAACAGTTACATGTAATAGTGGGCACGGGGGTAATTTTTGCCACTTTCCCTGTATTTCTGTACATCATTTGTAACTTTCTTATTAAGGAGAAGGAAATAGTCATAAATTGAGAGAGCAGGGCCCAAGCAGGAAGAGAGACAGAGAGACAGCTGCAGTTCAGTTTTGGCACTAGCTCAGCTTTTCCGTAGCTAGGTAAGTGGTGAGCAGGGGCTCAAAACGGGATCCTGGGCTTCCACATAGTTCCCTGTCAGCTCCACCAGCTGTGCCTCCAACCCATGCTCCCTTCATTGTCCATGTAACTATAGATCTGCTCTAGGCACTTCTCACCTTCATATGCCAGAAACTTAATACTTCTCCCCTCCACCCATGAAATTTTGACCTTTTACTTGAGTGGAAAACAGCAACCCCAATCCACGTTATTTCAGGGAAAAGTGTGTGGGTCTCTGTGGGAGTGTGTGTATGTGTGTGTGTGTGTATGTGTGTGTACATAAGTGTGTTTCAGTTATGATTACCGCTGTTGTTTCTTTATACCTGATGCAGGGTCTTAGGAACTGGCTTGTGCTATGACAAAGGAAGTTTCCACTGCACAAGTGGTTTTTCAAATATGAATGGCACATTGGATATTCTGGACACTGTTGTGCATTCTCCCAGGTGGTCCTCAGATGGGTTCTTTCCTTTGCTATTCCCATGCTGTGTGTAATTTTCTGTGTAGACTGAAAGTGGAGTGGGATGGGGGAGCTCACCTGCATTCTACTGTGTGTCCACAAGGTGGCAGAAAAGCCCATAGTTGAGTGTAGAGATTCTGTGGAATGAGTATAACTCCATTTGTGCCTGTGCCTCTGTGGATGTGTGTGTGTCTGTGACTGTGAGAGTGTGTCTTTGTGTGTGTTTGTGTGTGTGTGTGTGTGTGTGTGTGTGTGTGGTAGGGAGAGAAAGAGAACAAGAGAATCACTGTGGCACAGGTGATTTTGTGCAAAACACTTGGCACATTCTGATTTACCGCTCAATATTGACACCATTGTAGCTCTCCTTGGCCCTTGGTCACTTTTTTTCTTTTCAGATGTAAAGACACTGAAGAGGGAGAGGTTTTTGCCCTGAGGCTTGCACAAGGAACTAGCAGCTGCCCTGTGTGTGTTGCCAGACTAGGAAACTTGTGGTGTCTGTCCATGTGGAGAGTCTCCTGGATGAGTTCCTTCTGGAGCATTTTTTGCTAGGTCCCGTTGGAGCTGCATATAGCTAATGATTTGGAGATTTTACTCCTTTGGACAATTCTTTTCCTGATGCAGTTTCTCTCCATGTTTTAGCAATCAATTGTCTGAATGTCTTATCGCATCCATTGTAGAAAATGACTACATCAGTGTCTTGCTCTCTCTCTCTCTCTCTCTCTCTCTCTCTCTCTCTCTATATATATATATATATATATATATATATATATATATCATGTAGAGGTCTGAAAATATATTTTATCTAGAGACATGCACAGGTCTGGATTAGGGTAATGAGGATACACCAGGCCCTTCTGAGTCACAGTCATGAGAGACATCTCACAGAGCCATTCGTTTACCTCTTTTCACTCTACAAATCTCTCTCAGCACAAACTACAGCTGCCAAATCATCTACTTCCCTCTTGCTCTTTCTGTCCACCGAGTCCTATCCCAAAATGTAAATCAAAGAAGAAATAGACATAGTGTAGTTTTGTGCATCCAGGACAGTCTAGGCTGGACGAGGGAGATGCAATACGCCAGCCTGCATCTTGGCTGGAGCATCACTAAGACTACTTCCAAATTGGATAGTCGAGGGCAGTTTTGGAGAGTGGGCTGCAGGCCAAGTGTTGCTTCTCAGAGTGGGATAAGAAGGCCCTCCCAACTAGGTGCACAGCTATCCAGGGGTCAAGAGGTCTGCCAGCCTGCTAGATCCTGGATGGATTCGTGAGTATGCCCTCAGGCCCCAAGTAGTAACAGGTGTTTCCAATTGTCTTTATTAGCAGCAACAAGGCCCTCAGGGGACGGGCGGGGCTGTGATCTCCACTGGAATCTCCTAATTTAAACAATGGAGGCATCCATCTTCCTTTTGTCTCTCCATAGCAAGAGCCCAGGGAGTTTGTGCTTCCTGCAAGCAGAGCGACTTTGTATGGGACACTCATGCATGCCTACTTTTGTGAGTAGTAAGTGCATTCATCATGAACTCAGTCGTCCTGGTGTTGAAATTTTCCTTTCTTTGCCCTTTGGATTACTTAGTCTCGTGCATATGGTGTAGTACAGAGGGAAACTGAGGAGACAGCGTTCCTGCTGTAGGTAACAGGCATCTATCCATCTCCACCTGCAGCTGTCCAGGCCCTCTGTGCTTGACTCCCATTCTCCAGGGCCCTGAGGCTGACATTCAGCCTAAATGCAGCCCTCCTCAATTTCCTGCACTGCATCCTTGTTCTTAATCCATGAGAGCCCTGGTCAAGAGAAGTGAAACTCTATCCCCCTGGCACACACATTGTGCTTTCCCTCTATTGGGCCGAATGTAAAGGATCTGTGGTACTGATGGCCACACCAGTGTCCAGATTTTCCACACAAAACGGAAGTTTCCAGGGTCCAGAAAGAGGGTATTTTGATGGCTGTGAAATGTATTTTCCATGTGCCTCCTGGGGTTTCATATCCTTTTGAAACCTGAAGTTCTTTCTTGTATCTAGGGAATTTTCTCACCTATGGCCAGAGAATCCTGTGAAACTTCTATAAAGAACTATAAGCCACCAAGCTAGAGAATCTGGAAGAAATGGAACAATTCCTAGAAACCTATGCACTTCCAAAACTGAACCAAGAAGAACTACAAAATCTAAATGCACCAATCACAGACAAAGAAATTGAAATAGTTATTAAGAATCTCCCCAACAACAAAAGTCCTGGACCAGATGGCTTCAGAAACAAATTCTACAAAACCTTCAGGAAACAGTTAATACCCATACTTCTTAAGCTATTCCATAAGACTGAAGAAACAGGAATACTCTCTTCCACCTTTTATGAAGCCAACATCACCCTGATACCAAAAGCTGATAGAGACAGAACAAAAAGGAAAACTACAGACCAATATCGCTGATGAACATAGATGCCAAAATATTAAACAAGATCTTGGCCAATCGGATACAGCAACACATCAAAAAGATTGTTCATCATGACCAAGTGGGATTCATCCCAGGAATGCAAGGCTGGTTCAACATCCGTAAGTCAATCAATGTCATTCACCACATCAATAAAAGCAAAGCCAAAAACCACATGATTATCTCAATAGATGCAGAGAAAGCCTTTGACAAAATCCAACACCTATTCATGCTCAAAACTCTACATAAAATGGGAATAGATGGGAAATTCCTCAAGATAGTGGAGTCTATATATAGCAAGCCTACAGCCAACATCATACTCAATGGACAGAAGCTGGAAGCATTCCCCCTTAGATCGGGGACTAGACAGGGCTGTCCACTGTCACCGTTACTCTTCAACATAGTATTGGAAGTTCTTGCCATAGCAATCAGGCAAGAGAAAGAAATCAAAGGGATACAGATTGGAAGGGAAGAAGTCAAGCTCTCACTATTTGCAGATGATATGATAGTATACACAGAAAGACCTAAAGAATCCAGTAGAAAATTACTGGAAGTTATTAGGCAATATAGCAAGGTATCAGGCTACAAAATCAATGTACAAAAATCAGTGGCATTTCTTTATGCAAACACTAAATCTGAAGAAGAAGACATCCAGAAATCACTCCCATTTACTGTTTCAGCAAAATCAATCAAATACCTAGGAATAAAGTTGACCAAAGAAGTGAAAGACTTGTATGCTGAAAACTATGAATCGCTACTCAAGGAAATAGAAACTGATACCAAGAAATGGAAAGATATCCCATGCTCATGGATTGGAAGAATAAATATCATCAAAATGAAAATTCTCCCGAGAGCCATATACAAATTTAATGCAATACCCATCAAAGTTCCACCAAGCTTCTTTAAGAGAATAGAAAAAACACTACAATCATTTATCTGGAACCTGAAAACACCTAGAATTGCCAAAACCATCTTAAGGAAAAGAAACAGAAATGGAGGCATCACACTCCCAGACCTTAAACAATATTATAAAGCCAACATCATCAAAACTGCATGGTACTGGAACAAAAATTGGCATACAGACCAGTGGAACAGAATTGAAAGCCCAGAAGTAAATCCCAACACCTATGGGCATCTAATCTTTGATAAGGGGGCACAAAGTATTAAATGGACAAAGGAGGCTCTCTTCAATAAATGGTGCTGGGAAAACTGGGTTGAAACATGCAGAAGAATGAAATTGAACCACTTTATCTCACCAGAAACAAAAATCAACTCCAAATGGATCAAAGACCTAGATGTCAGACCATAAACAATCAAATACTTAGAGGAAAACATTGGTAAAACACTTTCCCACATACACCTCAAGGACATCTTTGATAAATCAAACCCAATTGCAAGGAAGACTAAAGCAGAAACAAACCAATGGGACTACATCAAATTGAAAAGCTTCTGCACATCCAAAGAAAGTATTAAACAAACAGAGAGACCCCTCACAGAATGGGAGAAGATCTTCACATGCCAGACATCAGACAAGAAACTAATCACCAAAATATATAAAGAGCTCAGCAAACTTAGCCGCAAAAAAACAAATGACCCCATCCAAAAATGGGCAGAGGAAATGAACAAAACATTCACCACAGAGGAGATCCAAAAGGCTAACAAACATATGAAAAACTGCTCTAGGTCTCTGATCGTCAGAGAAATGCAAATTAAGACAACACTAAGATACCACCTCACTCCTGTAGGAATGGCATACATCAAAAAGGACAGCAGCAACAAATGCTGGAGAGGATGTGGGGACAGAGGAACCCTTTTACATTGCTGGTGGGAATGTAAATTGGTACAGCCTCTGTGGAGAGCAGTCTGGAAAACTCTCAGAATACTAGACATGGACCTTCCATATGACGCAGCAATTCCTCTCCTGGGGTTATACCCCAAGGACTCCATAACACCCAACCAAAAAGAGGTGTGTACTCCTATGTTCATAGCAGCACAATTCGTAATAGCTCAAACCTGGAAGCAACCCAGGTGCCCAACAACAGATGAGTGGCTGAGAAAGCTGTGGTATATATATACAATGGAATACTATGCAGCTATCAAGAACAATGAACTCACCTTCTCTGACCCATATTGGACAGAGCTAGAAGGAATTATGTTAAGTGAACTAAGTCAGAAAGATAAAGATGAGTATGGGATGATCCCACTCATCAACAGAAGCTGACTAAGAAGATCTGAAAGGGAAACTAAAAGCAGGACCTGATCAAATTGTAAGTAGGGCACCAAAGTAAAAACCCAGTGGTGAGGGGTAGACATGTAGCTTCCTGGGCCAGTGGGGGGTGGGAGTGGGCAGGAGGGATGGGTCACAGCCCTTTGGTGGTGGGAATGGTGTTTATGTACAATCCTAGCAAAATGTAGACATATAAATCAGTAGTTAATTAATATGAGAGGGGGAAATCAATTGTATGTCTCAAAGTTTCTCAAAAGACAAACCGAATCTTTATAATATATAGGCTGTGTATTTGATATGCGGACTCTCTCAAAAGCTTAGACCAAGTAGATTAGAAGCATCCAATAGCACAGCTATATACAAGATACTGGGTACTGTACAGCAAACCATAACAAAGGGACTTTTCAAAGTTAACCCAATTAACAAATAAAGTGATGATAATATTAACTATTGATTGTCTTTTTGAACCCTAAGACAGCAGGAACCTCACATCTTTACTATACAGCCCCTATTTCCCCCAGTCCTCAAACCCTTGGATAGGGCCCACTTTCCTGTATGCATCTCCCAATCCGAACCAGATAATATTGCATCCGCCGATCACAACCTAGCAAAAGCAACGATTGCCACCTCAATATGCTTCACCTCAGACTGTATCCAGAGACTTCACGTGTGGAAGGACAACCCTTCAACTTCATTACTCGGGTGAGACCTTTCCTTTTATAGTACACTCTAATTTCATCCCAGGTAGTTCACTTTCTAACAAAGTCCCATAATCTAGATATACACCAGTTTCTGTGAGAGAGAGCTTATGTGCACACGTATCCATAAACTACTGCAAAATATATACCTGAAAGCAGAAGTACACTAGAGTTTGCAGTGAGTACCTCCCTAAAACTTCCTCTCCACTATTCCAAGCTTGGGATCCATGATTGCTCAACAAATTGTTTGGCCTCATATGTTAACTCTCTTTTCAATCACCAGGTTCCAGATGCCACCAGGATGCTGGCTAGGCTTCCCTGGATTGAAGACCCCACCAATGTGTCCTGGAGCTCAGCTTCCCCAGAGACACACCTTACTAGGGAAAGAGAGAGGCAGACTGGGAGTATGGACTGACCAGTCAACGCCCATGTTCAGCGGGGAAGCAATTACAGAAGCCAGACCTTCTACCTTCAGCAAACCTCAACGACCCTGGGTCCATGCTCCCAGAGGGCTAGAGAATGGGAAAGCTACCATGGAAGGGGGGGATTATGGGGATTGGGTGGTGGGAATTGTGTGGAGTTGTACCCCTTCTACCTTATGTTTTTGTTCACTAATACTTTCTTAAATAAAAAATTTTTTTAAAAAGAAAAAATAAAGAAATGCTATTAGAAATGCTAATGGAAGGTTCTATTATTTATAATTGTATTAAATCCTGCTCCAACTAGGTGGCCAATTATTAATGAAAAAGGAAGCTGTTATAAATGTGTTAATTCTGATAAAGATCAACATAGGTGGACAATTCTAAAAATGACATATATATATATATATATATATATATATATATGTTTATTATAAAGTCTGAGAGACACTGCCATGGAAATGAGGAGACAAAATAAGGCTTGTGTCAGAGACACTTACAAAGCTGTGGCTCCAGTAGCCTAGGTGATATCACCAACAAAACAAGCCAGAGATCAGCAGTGCTCTGGTAACTCTCTTTGTATATCTGGGCCTGTCAGTAAAATAAGTATGTAAGTAAAATATCAATGAGTGAAGACAGAGTGTATGAGAGCATGTGAGAGTTAGAGACAGAGAAGGCAAGAAGAGAAATAGATGAGTTGTAAAGAGACCAGAATTCAAAAACCTCCTACACTGTGTTCATTGATGACAGGTTCAAAGCAGGCTTTTAGAGATTGTAAGGCAGCAGCTCTCATGCCCACAGACCCCAGACAGCCCCAGCATTCACCATATGCTGTACTACCAGACATGACATTAATGTGTGTGTGTGTGTGTGTGTGTGTGTGTGTGTCTGTCTGTCTGTCTGTCTGTCTGTGTCTGTGTGTGCTCAGAGCTTACCTATAGTAGTCTCAGAGCATGGGTGGGAAGGTAGCCAGCCTCACCTGCAACTTATGTAGAGAGAACATAGCTGGTCAGGGCAAGCCAGCTAGCCCAGATTCTGGCTAAGCAAGAATGCACATGCAAAGGGACACTCATGTCTCCCTATCCTGAGTTCCCGATTCAATCCCATGCCTCACAACCATCCAAACACTGCCAACGGGGTAAGCTGGGGCACCCCTCAAAATACAGGGGCAGGAGCTTGTCCAGTCACGTTTGGCTGCCTACTCAGCCTCCAGACTCTCAGTCTGCTGCTCAGGGCAGCAGATTACAATCCCCAAAAGAACCCAGAAAGAGCTGTGTTTCAACATAGATGGGAACTGTGTTTGACCAAACAATAGTGGATGAACCAGGCCACTTACACCTACCCTTTGGTCCAGCTAAGACAATTACTCCTGTGGTCTCACAATCCCTGATCATGGTGTCCTGGTGTCCACACATCACACTCAGAGAGATTCCCATATGAAGGCATGCATAAGTGTCCCATACAAAGTCGCTCTGCTTGCAGGAAGAACAAACTCCCCGGGCCCTTGCTATGGAGAGACAAAAGTAAAATGGATGCCTCCACTGGCTGAATTCGGAGCTTCCAGTGGAGATCACAGCCCCGCCCCTCACCTAAGGGCCTGGCTGCTGCTAATAAAGGGAATTGGAAACACCTGTTACCACTTGGGGCCTGAGGACATACTCAGGAATCCCTCCAGGAACTAGCAGGCTGGCAGACCTCCTGACCCCGGGATAGCTGTGCTCCTAGTTGGGAGGGCCTTCGGTCCAGAGGTGAGAATATTCCCTAGATACAAGAACGAACTTCAGGTTTCAAAAGCATTTGAAACCCCAGGAGGCATTTGGGAAAGACATTTCACAGCCATCAATACACCGTCTTTCTGAACCCTGGAAGCTTCCATTTTGCGTGGAAAATCTGGACACTGGTGTGGCCATCAGTACCACAGATCCTTTACATTCAGCCCAATAGAGGGAAAGCACAATGTGTGTGCCAGGGTGGTAGAGTTTCACTTCTCTTGACCTGGGCTCTCATGCATAAGGACAAGGATGTGGTGCAGGAAATAGAGGAGGGCTCCATTTAGGCTGAGTGTCAGCCACAGGGCCCTGGAGAATGGGAGTCAAGCACAGAGGGCCTGGACAGCTGCAGCTGGAGATGCAAATATGCCTGTTACTTGCAGCAGGAAAGTTGTCTCCTCAGTTCCCCTCTGTACTACTCCATGTGCACGAGACTAAGTAATCCAAAGGGAAAAGAAAGGAAAATTTCAACACCAGGAACACGGAGTTCATGATGCATGCACTGACTTACACGATGGTCCAGGGAAGAAGGCACGTAGAGAAAGTCAGAGAGACAGAATCAAAGTGACTGAAAAGGACAGAAATTCTGGCCCTGTGTTGATCAGTGCCAGAGCCCTGAAGACAAAGCCTCCATGCCCATGCATACTTCTTACAAGTGGCATTGTTATTTTATGTTTGTGAGGAAAGGTTACACTTAGAACATCTAGGCCTTAGCCCACTCTCCAAAACTGCCCATGCCTCTCAAAATTGGAAGTATTTTTAGTGGTGCTCCAGCCAAAAAGCAGGCTGGCGTATTTCATCTCCCTGGCCCAGCCTCAACCTGTCCTGTGTGCAGGGAACTGCACTATGTCTATTTCTTCTTTAATTTACAGTTTTGGGATAGGACTCGGTGGACAAAAAGAGCAAGAGGGAAGTAGATGATTTGACAGCTTTAGTTTGTGCTGAGAGAGATTAGTAGAGTGACAAGAGGTAAATGAATGGCTCTGTGAGATGTCTCTCATGACTGTAGCTCAGAAGGGCCAGGTGTATCCGAATTACTACCTGAATCCAGAGGTGTGCAGATCTCTAGCTAAAATATATTTTCAGACCTCTACATTATATATATATATATATATATATATATATATATAGAGAGAGAGAGAGAGAGACAATGATGTAGTCATTTTCTACAATGGATTCGATATGACATTCAAACAATTGATTGCTAAAAACTGGAGATAAACTGTGCATCAGGAAAATAATTGTCCAAAGGAGTAAATTCTCCAAATCATTAGCTATATGCAGCTCCAACGGTACCGAGAGAAATAGGCTCTAGAAGGAACTCATCCAGGAGACTCTCTACATGGACAGGCACTACAAGTTTCCTAGTCTGGCAACACACACAGGGCAGCTGCTAGTTCCCAGCTCAGGGCAAAATCCTCTCCCTCTTCAGTGTCTTTACATCTGAAAAGAAGAAAATTGACCATGGGCCAAGGAGAGCTACAATGGTGTCAATATTGAGTTGTAAATCAGAATGTGCCAAGTGTTTTGCACAAAATCACCTGTACCACAGTGATTCTGTTGTTCTGTCTCTCCCTCCTTCACACACACACACAAACACACACAAACACGCACTCTCACAATCACACACACGCACACATCCACAGAGGCACAGGCACAAACGGAGTTATACACATGCGCACTGGACAGCTTCTGCAAGGAAGACCCTGGGCTGAACCCTGCTTCGCACTTTCTGGAAGCACACCCAGCCATTTAAGGCCAGCTCTGAGCTCCCATAGTCGGGCTTCCTTCAAAAGGCCCGCCCACAGGGTGCCAGCCATGCTCTGATAGGCCAGAGGCCTAGGGTATGACCAGAACCCCTTCCAGAAATCTCATTGTTCAGGTTGCTTTGACACGCCCAGGAGGGTCCGGGCACCTAGTCAGTGATTGGCCAGCTGCCTTGAGCACTGCCAACAAGGCCTTGGAGCACGCTCATTGGGCAGCCTCTGGAAGGCCCAGCCCACCAGCCATCAGCTCAACTCTGATTGGCCTGTTGTCCCAGGGACACGCCCCCAGCCAGCCAGAGAATGTGAGAGTGAGAGAAGGCGAGTAGAGAAATATATGATTTGGAAAGGGACCAGAATTCAAAAACCTCCTACACTGTGTTCATTGATGACAGGTTCAAACCTGGCTTGTAGAGATTGTAAGGCAGCAGCTATCATGCCCACAGACCCCAGACAGCCCCAGTCTTCACCATATGCTGGATTACCAGACCTGACAGTAATGTGTATGTGTGTGTGTGTCTGTCTGTCTGTCTGTCTGTGTTTGTGTGTGCTCAGAGCTAATCTGTAATAGTCTCAGAACATGGGTGTCAAGGTAGCCAGCCTCACCTGCAACTTATGTACAGACAACCTAGCTGGTCAGGGCAAGCCAGATAGGCCAGATTCTGGCTAAGCAAGAATGCCAGAGAACTATGTGGAAGCCCAAGACCCCATTTTGAGCCACTGGTTACCACTTACCCAATTAGGGAAAAGCTGGGCTAGTGGCAAATCAGAGCAGGAGCTGTCTCTCTGTCTCTCTTCCTGCTTGTGCCCTGCTCTCTCAATTTATAACTGTTTCCTTCTCCTCAAAAAAAGTTACAAATGATGTACCGAAATATAGGGAAAGTGGGAAAAATTACCCCCATAGCCACTATTACATGTAACTACTAACTGTAAACTTTTCATCCACCAAGAAAGAACTGAATAAATATTTGTGAGGTTAAAAACATTGTAGGTTAAATAGGGAACATTCTTTAGAGCCATGCAATACTAATCCATTGTGCATTGGATGTCACTGTCAAAAACAGTGCAGTAGTAGTTTTAGTAGTGTGTACTATCTGCAAAAGGAATTGTATTGTGTGTCCAAAGTTCTCTTCAATTATAAGAGAAAAATCTATCAGGCAGAATAAATGATTCCTCATGTGATATCTGAGTAAATACACAAATAAATATGCAAATATATGGGAATGATCTAGGAGGATTTGAAAAAATAAAAAATAATAAAAACCATAGGAAGACCATAGGTCTATAATTCTAAAAATGACAGATATATATGTATATTTATATATGTATATGGATGTATATCTTTATTATAAAGTCTGAGAGATACTTTCATGGATATTAGGAGACAGAATATGGCTTGTGTCAGAGGGACTTAGAAAGCTGAGGCTCCAGTAGCCTAGGTAAAATCACCAACAAAACAAGCCAGAGCTCAGAAGTGCTCTGGCAACTCTCTTTGTATATCTGGGCCTGTCAATAAAATAAGGATATAAGTAAAATATTACTGAGTGCAGACAGAGTGAGTGAGAGCCTGTGAGAGTCAGAGAGAGAGAAGGAGAGAAAAGAAATAGAGGAGTTGGAAATAGACCATAAGTCAAAACCCCCCTAGACTGTGTTCATTCATGACAGGTTCAAACCTGGGTTGATTGTAAGGCAGCAGCTCTAATGCCCACAGACCACAGACAACCAAGCCTTCACTATATGTGTGTAGTATGTGCCCCAGGAAATGCATTGTGTTTCAAGAGTTCCCTTCAATTATAAGAGAAAATCTATCAAGCAGAAGAAATGACCCTCCTGTGATACCTGACTAAATAAATAAATATGCAAATAAATGGAGATGATTTAGGAGGACTTGAAAAAATAAAAAATAATGAAAACAAAAACCACAAGAAGACCTGATTACAGCAGAAACATAGAAACCATCTGCTGAGAAACAGAGGGCTGCTTCAAAAATTCCCTAAAACTTCAGGGTCCAAGATTTCCGGAAAAAGAAAAACACATACGTATTGAAGCTTACACTAGAAAAAGGAGGGAAGTTCTGGGCTATGATAATTACAATAAGGATGGTGATAGAAACATGATTAGAAATGCTACTGGTAGGTTCTATTATTTATGATTGTATTGAATCCTGCTCCAACTATATAGCCAATTATTTCTGAAAAAACTAGGCTGTTATAAATGTGGTAATTCTGAATTAAGGTCAAATACATAGGTCGACAACTCAAAAAATGACAGATATATAAACATATATGTTTATATATATGTATATCTTTATTATAAACTCTGAGTGATACTGGCATGAAATGAGGAGACAGAATATGGCTTGTGTCAGAAAAACTTACAAACTGAGGCTCCAGTCGCCTAGGTGAAATCGCCAACACAACAAAGCAGAGCTTTGTATGAACATGGCCCCTTGAACCTACCCTTTGGGTCCGGGTAAGGCCATTACTCCTGTGGCCTCACAAAACCTGATCATGGTGTACTAGTGTCCACTCATCAAAATCAGAGAGATTCCCAGAAGTAAGCATGCATGAGTGTCCCATACAAAGTAGCTCTGCTTGTAGGAAGCACAAACTCCCTGGGCCCTTGCTATGGACAGACAAAAGTAAGATGGATGACTCCATTGGCTGTATTCGGAGCTTCCAGTGGAGATCACAGCCCCGAACCTCACCTGAGGACCCGGCTGCTGCTAATACAGGCAACTGGAAACACCTGTTACCACTTGGGGCCTGAGGAAATACTCAGGAATCCCTCCAAGAGCTAGCAGGCTGGCAGACCTCCTGACACTGGGATAGCTGTGCTCTTAGTTGTGAGGGCCTTCGGGCCAGAGGTGAGAATATTTCCTACATACAAGAAAGAACTTCAGGTTTCAAATGGATTTGAAACCCCATGAAGCACTTGGAAAACACATTTCACAGCCATCAAAACACCCTCTTTCAGAACCCTGGAAGCTTCCGTTTTGCGTGGAAAATTTGGACACTGGTGTGGCCATCAGTCCCACAGATCCTTTACACTCGGCCCAATACAGGGAAAGCACAATGTGTGTGCCAGAGGGATAGAGTTTCACTTCTCTTGACCTGGGCTCTCATGGAAAAAGGACTAGGATGCTGTGCAGGAAGGTGAAGAGGGCTGCCTTTAGGCTGAGTGTCAGCCTCAGGGCCCTGGGGAATGGGAGTCAAGCATAGAGGGCCTGGATAGCTGCAGCTGGTGATGGACACATACCTGTTACCTGCAGTAGGATTGCTGCTTCCTCAGTTCCCCACAGTATTACGCCATATGCACGAGATTGAATAATCCAAAGGGCAAAAAAGGAAAATTTCAACACCAGGAAGACCGAGTTAATGATGCATGCACTGACTTCCAGTAAGGGCCCAGTGAAGAAGGCTCGTAGATACAGTCAGAGAGACAGAATGACAGTGACCGAAAAGTACAGAAATTCTGGATCTGTGTTGATCAGTGCCAGAGCACTGAAGACAAATCCTCCATGCCCATCCATACTTCTTACAAGTGGCATTGCTATTTTATGTTTGTGAGGAAAGGTTACACTTAGAACATCTAGGTCTTACCCCACTCTGAGAAGCAACACTTGGTGTGCAGCCCACTCTCCAAAACTGCCCTCGCCTCTCCAAATTGGAAGTAGTCTTAGTGATGCTCCAGCCAAGAAGCAGGCTGGAATATTGCATCTCTCTTGTCCAACCTCAGCCTGTCCTGTGTGCAGGGAACTGCACTATATTTATTTCTTCTTTGATTTACAGTTTTGGGATAGGACTCGGTGGAGAAAAAAAGCAAGAGTGAAGTAGATCATTGGGCAGCGGTAGTTTGTGCTGAGAGAGATTTGTAGACTGATAAGAGGTATAGGAATGGCTCTGTGATATGTCTTTCATGACTGTGGCTCAGAAGGGCCAGGTGTATCTGCATTACTACACTAATACAGCGCTGTGCAGGTCTCTAGCTAAAAATATTTTCAGACCTCTAAATGTAACATATATATATGTATATATATATATATATATATATATATATATAGAGAGAGAGAGAGAGAGAGAGAGAGAGAGAGAGACTGATGTAGTCATTTTCTACAAAAGATTCGATATGACATTCAGACAATTGATTGCTAAAACCTGGAGAGAAACTGTGCATCAGGAAAAGAATTGTCCAAAGGAGTAAAATCTCAAAATCATTAGCTATATGCATCTCCAAAGAGACATAGCGAGAAAGGCTTGAGAAGGAACTCATCAAGGAGACTCTCCACATGGACAGGCACCACAAGTTTCCTAGTCCGGCAACAGACACAGTGCATCTGGTAGTTCCCAGTGCAAGCCTCAGGGCAAAAACCTCTCCCTCTTCAGTTTTTTTTTTTTTTTTACATCTGAAAAGAAGAAAAGTGACCAAGGGCCATAGAGACCTACAATGGTGTCAATATTGATATGAAAATCAGAATGTACCAAGTGTTTTTCAAAAAAATCACTTTATTATAAACTCTGTGTGATACTGGCATGGAAATGAGGAGACAGAATATGGCTTGTGTCAGAAAGACTTACAAACTGAGGCTCCAGTAGCCTAGGTGAAATCGCCAACACAACAAGCCAGAGCTCAGCAGTGCTCTGGTAACTCTCTTTGTATATCTGGGCCTGTCAGTAAAATAAGTATATAAGTAAAATATTAATGAGTGAAGACAGATTTTTGAGAGCATGTGAGAGTTAGAGACAGAGAAGGCGAGAAGAGAAATAGATGAGTTAGAAATAGACCAGAATTCAAAAACCTCCTACACAGTGTTCATTGATGACAGGTTCAAACCAGGCTTGTAGAGTTTGTAAGGCAGCAGCTCTCATGCCCACAGATGCCAGAGAGCCCCAGCCTTCACCATATGCTGTACTACCAGACCTGACAGTAATGTGTGTGTGTGTGTGTGTGTTTGTGTCTGTCTGTCAGTGTGTGTCTGTGTGTGCTCAGAACTCACCTATAGTAGTCTCAGAGCATGGGTGGCAAGGTAGCCAGCCTCACCTGCATCTTATGTATAGAGAACCTAGCTGGTTACCAAAAGCCAGCTAGCCCAGATTCTAGCTAAGCAAGAATGCATATGCAAAGTGACTTTCATGTCTTGCTCTCCTGCGTTCCCGATTCAATCTCACGCCTCAATATCATCCAAACACTGCCATCTGGGGGAGCTGGGGCACCACTCAGAATTCAGGGGCAGGACCCTGTAGAGTCACATTTGGCTGCATACTCAGCCTCCAGGCTCCCAGTCCACTTCTCGGTGGACAGCAGATTAGAAGCCCAAAAAGAACCCAGAAAGAGCTGTGTTTCAACATAGATGGGAACTGTGTTTGACCAAACAATAGTGGATGAACCCGGCCCCTTACACCTCCCCTTTGGGTCCTGTTAAGGCAATTGCTCCTGTGGCCTCACAATCCCTGATCATGGTGTAGTGGTGTCCGCACATCACACTCAGAGAGATTCCCAGAAGTAGGCATGCATGAGTGTCCCATACAAAGTCTCTCTGCTTGCAGGAAGCACAAACTCCCCGTGCCCCTGGTATGAAGAGATAAAAGGAAGATGGATGCCTCCATTGGCTGAATTAGGGGCTTCCAGTGGAGATCACAACCCCGCACTTCACCTGAGAGCCTGGATGCTGCTAATAAAGGCAGTTGGAAACACCTGTTACCACTAGGGACATGAGGACATAATACTCAGGAATCCCTCCAGGAGCTAGCAGGTTGTCAGACCTCCTGAACCCAGGATAGCTGTGCTCCTAGTTGGGAGGGCCTTCTGGCCAGAGGTAAGAATATTCCCTAGATAGAAGAAAGAACATCAGGTTTCAAAAGGATTTGAAATCCCATTAGGGACTTGGAAAAAACTTTTCACAGCCAAACAAACACCCTTTTCAGAACCGTGGAAGCTTCTGTTTTGCGTGGAAATCTGGACACTGGTGTGGCCATCAGTCCCACAGATCCTTTACATTCGGCCCAATAGAGGGAAAGCACAATGTGTGTGCCAGGGGGATAGAGTTTCACTTTTCTTGTCCTGGTCTCTCATGGAATAAGGACAAGGATGCGGTGCAGGAAATTGAGGAGGGCTGCATTTAGGCGGAGTGTCAGCCTCAGAGCCCTGGAGAATGGGAGTCAAGCACAGAGGGCTGGGATAGCTGCAGCTGGAGATGGACATATGCCTGTTACCTGCAGCAGGATCGCTGTCTCCTCAGTTCCCCAATGTACTACGCCATATGCAGGAGATTGAATAATCCAAAGGGCAAAGAAATGAAAATTTCAACACCAGGAAGTCCGAGTTCATGATGCATGCACTGACTTCCATAAGGGCCCAGGGAAGAGGGCAGGTAGAGATAGTCAAAGACACACAGGATGACAGAGACAGAAAAGGACTGAAATTCTGGTCCTGTGTTGATCAGTGCCAAGCATTGAAGACAAACTATCCATGCCCATGCATACTTCTTACAAGTGGTATTGTTATTTTATGTTTGTGAGGAAAGGTTACACTTAGAACATCGAGGTTTAGCCCACTCTGAGAAGCAACACTTGGCATGCAGCCCACTCTCCAAAACTGCCCTCCCCTCTCCAATTTGGAAGTAGTCTTAGTGATGCTCCAGCCAAGATGCAGGCTGGCGTATTGCATCTCCCTTGTCCAGCCTCAGACTGTCCTGTGTGCAGGGAACTGCACTATGTCTATTTCTTCTTTAATTTACAGTTTTGGGATAGGACTCGGTGGACAAAAAGAGCAAGAGGGAAGTAGATGATTTGGTAGCAGTACTTTGTGCTGAGAGAGATTTGTAGAGTGATAAGAGGTATACAAATGGCTCTGTGAGATGTCTCTCATGACTGTGGCTCAGAAGGTCCAGGTGTATCCACATTAATACCCTAATCCAGAGCTGTACAGGTCTCTAGGTAAAAAATATTTTCAGATCTCTACATGTTACATTATATATATATATATATATATATATATATATATATATATAGAGAGAGAGAGAGAGAGAGAGAGAGAGAGAGGGGGGGGGGGGGAGAGACACTGATGTAGTCATTTTCAACAATGGATTCGATATGACATTCAGACAATTGATTGCTAAAACATGGAAGAAACTGTGCATCAGGAAAAGAATTGTCCAAAGGAGTAAAATCTCAAAATCATTAGCTATATGCATCTCCAACAGAACAGAGCGATAAAGGGTCGAGAAGGAACTCATCAAGGAGACTCTCCACATGGACATGCACCACAAGTTTCCTAGTCTGGCAACAGACACAGTGTATCTGGTAGTTCCCAGTGCATGCCTCAGGGCAAAAACCTCTCCCTCTTCAATGTCTTTACATCTGAAAAGAAGAAAAGTGACCAAGGGCCAAAGAGAGCTACAATGGTGTCAATATTGAGCTGTAAATCAGAATGTACCAAGTGTTTTGCAAAAAAAAATCACTTTATCATAAACTCTGAGTGATACTGGCATTGAAATGAGGAGACAGAATATGGCTTGTGTCAGAAAGTCTTACAAACTGAGGCTCCAGTAGCCTAGGTGAAATCGCCAACACAACAAGCCTGAGCTCAGCAGTGCTCTGGTAACTCTCTTTGTATATCTGTGCCTGTCATTAAAATACGTATATAAGTAAAATATTAATGAGAGAAGACAGAGTGTGTGAGAGCATGTGAGAGTTAGAGACAGAGAAGGCGAGAAGAGGAATAGATGAGTTGGAAAGAGACCAGAATTCAAAAACCTTCTACACTGTGATCATTGATGACAGGTTCAAACCTGGATTGTAGAGATTGTAAGGCAGCAGCACTCATGCCCACAGACCCCAGACAGACCCAGTCGTCACCATATGCTGTACTACCAGACCTGACAGTAATGTGTGTGTGACTGTAGAGACAGTCAGAGAGACAGAATGACAGAGACAGAAAAGGACTGAAATTCTGGCCCTGTGTTGATCAGTGCTGGAGCACTGAAGACAAACCCTTCATGCCCATGCATACTTCTTACAAGTGGCATTGCTATTTTATGTTTTTGAGGAAAGGTATCACTTAGAACATCTAGGTCTTAGCCACTCTGAGAAGCAACACTTGGCCTGCAGCCCAATCTCCAAAACTGCCCCCGCCTCTCCAAATTGGAAGAAGTCCTAGTGATGCTCCAGCCAACATGCAGGCTGGAGTATTGCATCTCCCTGGTCCAGCCTCAGCCTGTCCTGTGTGCAGGGAACTTCACTATGTCTATTTCTTCTTTGAGTTACAGTTTTGGGATAGGACTCGGTGGACAAAATAAGCAAGAGGGAAGTACATGATTTGGCAGCGGTAGTTTGTGCTGAGAGTGATTTGTAGAGTGATAAATGAAATGGCTCTGTGAGATGTCTCTCATGACTGTGGCTCAGAAGGGCCAGGTGTATCCACTTTACTACACTAATCCAGAGCTGTGCAGGTCTCTAGCTAAAAAATATTTTCAGACATATAAAGTTACATATATATATATATATAGAGAGAGAGAGAGATAGATAGATAGAGTGAGAGACACTGATGTAGTCATTTTCTACAGTGGATTCGATATGACATTCAGACAATTGATTGCTAAAACCTGGAGAGAAACTGTGCATCAGGAAAAGAATTGTCCAAAGCAGTAAAATCTCCAATACATTAGTTATACGCAGCTCCAGTGGGACAGATCGAAAAAGGCTCAAGAAAGAACTCATCCAGGAGACTCTCCACATCGACAACCACCACAAGTTTCCTAGTCTGGCAACACACACAGGGCCGCTGCTAGTTCCCAGTGAAAGCCTCAGGGCAAAAACCTCTCCCTCTTCAGTGTCTCAGAATTCAAAATCCTCCTACACTTTGTTCATTGATGACAGGTTCAAACCTGGCTTTAAGAGATTGTAAGGCAGCAGCTCTCATGCCCACAGACTAAGGACAGCCTCAGCCTTCACCATATTGGGTACTACCAGACCTGACAATAATGCGTGTGGGTGTCTGTCTGTCTGTCTGTCTGACTGTGTGTGTCTGTGTGTGCTCAGAGCTCACCTGTAGTAGTCTCTGAGCATGGGTGGCAAGGTAGCCAGACTCACCTGCAACTTATGTACAGAGAACATAGCTGGTCAGGGCAAGCCAGCTAGCCCGGATTCTGGATAAGCAAGAATGCATATGCAAAGGGCCTCTCATGTCTTGCTCTCCTGAGCTCCCTATTCAATCCCATGCCACACTATCTATCATCCAAATACTGCCAACAGGGGCAGCTAGGGCTCCCCTCAGAATTCAGGGGCATGAGCCTGTCCAGTCATTTTTGGCTGCCTACTCAGCCTCCAGGCTCGCAGTCCACTTCTCTGGGCAGCAGATTACAAGCACAGAAAGTACCCAGAAACAGCTGTGTTTCAACATAGATGGGAACTGTGTTTGACCAAACAATAGTGGATGAATCCGGTCCCTTACAACTACCCTTTGGGTCCGGCTAAGGCAATTGCTCCTGTGGCCTCACATCCATGATCATGGTGTCCTAGTGTCCACACATCACACCCAGAGAGATTCCCAAAAGTAGGCATGCATGAGTGTCCTATACAATGTCTCTCTGCTTGTAGGAAGCACAAACTCCCTGGCCCTTGCTATGGACAGACAAAAGAAAGATGGATGCATCCATTGGCTGAATTCGGAGCTTCCAGTGGAGATCACAACACTGCACCTCACCTGAGGGCCTGGCTGCTGTTAATAAAGGCAACTGGAAACACCTGTTACCACTTGGGCCCTGAGGACATAATACTCAGGAATCCCTCCAGGAGCTAGGAGGATGGCAGACCTCCTGACCCCGGGATAGCTGTGCTCCGAGTTGGGCGGCCCTTCTTGCCAGAGGTAAGAATATTCCCAGGATACAAGAAAGAACTTCAGGTTTCAAAAGGATTTGAAAACCCCATGAGGCACTTGGAAATGTCATTTCACAGCCATCAAAACACCCTCTTTCAGAACCCTGGAGCCTTCCGTTTTGCATGGAAAATCTGGACACTGGTGGGGCCATCAGTACCACAGATCCTTTACATTAGGTTTAATAGAGGGAAAGCACAATGTGTGTGCCAGGGGGGTAGAGTTTCCCTTCTCTTCACCTGGGCTCTCATGGAATAAGGACAAGGACGCTGTGCAGGAAGGTGAGGAGGGCTGCATTTAGGCTGAATGTCAGCCTCAGGGCACTGGAGAATGGGATTCAAGCACAGAGGGCCTGGACAGCTCCAGCTGGTGATGGACATATGCCTGGAACCTGCAGCAACAACACTGTCTCCACAGTTCCCCTCTGTACTACACCATGTGCAAGAGACTAAATAATCCAAAGGGCAAAGAAAGGAAAATTTCAACACCAGGATGACTGAGTTGACGATGCATGCACTGACATCCAGTAAGGGCCCAGGGAAGAAGGCACATAGAGACAGTCAGAGAGACATAATGACAGAGACAGAAAAGGACTGAAATTCTGGCCCTGTGTTGATAAGTGACAGAGCACTGAAGACAAACACTCCATGCCCAAGCATACTTCTTATAAGTGGCATTGCCTTTTTATGTTTTTGAGGAAAGGTAACACTTAGAACATCTAGGTCTTAGCCACTCTGAGAAGCAACACTTGGCCGGCAGCCCACTGTCCAAAACTTCCCCTGCTTCTCCAAATTGGAAGTAGTCTTAGTGATGCTCCAGCCAAGATGCAGGCTGGCGTATTGAATCTCCCTTGTCCAGCCTCAGCCTGTCCTGTGTGCAGGGAACTGCATTATGTCTATTTCTTCTTTGATTTACAGTTTTGTGATAAGACTCAGTGGACAAAATGAGCAAGAGGGAAGTAAATGATTTGGCAGCAGTAGTTTTGCTGAAAGAAATTTGTAGAGTGATAAACGATATGGCTCTGTGATATGTCTCTCATGACTGTGGCTCAGAAGAGCCAGGTGTATCCACTTTACTACACTAATCCAGACCTGTGCAGGTCTCTAGCTAAAAAAAATATTTTCAGACCTCTACATATTATATATAGAGAGTGAGAGACAGAGAGAGAGAGACACTGATGTAGTCATTTTCTCCAATGGATTCGATATGACATTCAGACAATTGATTGCTAAAACCTGGAGAGAAACTGTACAACAGGAAAAGAATTGTCCAAAGGAGTAAAATCTCAAAATCATTAGCTATATGCAGCTCCATCGGGACTGATCAAAAAAGGCTCAGAAGGAACTCACCCAGGAAACTCTCCACATGGACAGGCACCACAAGTTTCCTAGTCTGGCAACACACACAGGGCAGCTTCTAGTTCCCAGTGCAAGCCTCAGGGCAAAACCTCTCCCTCTTCAGTTTCTCAGAATTCAAAAACCTCCTACACTGTGTTCATTGATGACAGTATCAAACCTGGCTTGTAGAGATTGTAAGGCAGCAGCTCTCATGCCCACAGACCACAGACAGCCCCAGTCTTCACCATATGCTGTACTACCAGACCTAACAGTAATGTGTGTGTGTGTGTGTGTGTGTGTGTGTCTGTTTGTCTGTGTGTGTCTGCGTGTGCTCAGAGATCACCTGTAGTAGTCTCAGAACATGGGTGTCAAGGCTTAGCCAGACTCACCTGCAACTTATGTACAGAGAACCTAGATGTTCAGGGCGAGCCAGCTAGTCCAGATTCTGTCTAAGAAAGAATGCCAGAGAACTATGTGGAAGCCCAAGACCCCATTTTGAGTCCCTGGTCATCACTTACCCAATTAGAGAAAAGCTGGGCTAGTGGCAAATCAGAGGTTTAGCTGTCTCTCTGTCTCTCTTCCTGCTTTGGCCCTGCCCTCTCAATTTATGACTGTTTCATTCTCCTCAATAGGAAAGTTACAAATGATGTACAGAAATAAAGGGAAAGAGGGAAAAATTACCCCCTTAGCCACTATTACATGTAACTGTTGACTGTAAACCATTCATCCCCCAAGAAAGAGCAGAATAAATATTTTTGAGGTTAAAAACATTATAGGTTGGAGGAGGAGGTAAGATGGCGGCGGCCTGAGAAATCCTGACAGCGAGTGCTCTGATAGCATCGTCGGCAACAGTAGGATTTTCTGCCTTTAGCAGGCCAGTCAATAAGGGGGGGGCACCAAAGAAGTGATTACAGTTTAATTTGGGTTAACAATTAGAGCAAAGGTGACACGGACTAGCGGGGCTCCAGAATTCCCAGGCGGCGCCAGGCAAGGCGAGTGCGCCGGGCATTGTCCCCCGCCCGCCCGGGAAGGCGGCTCCTCCTCCGGTTGCAGAGCCCGGCGGGCAGAGGACCGGGAGAGAGCACTTTAGCTCGGGGGCTGCCTCTTGGGAGTCGCGAGGGTCCACCGCGACCCTGAGGGTGGATCCAAAGACTTCTTGAGTATAGCTCTCATTGGATCAGAGGACTTGGAGCTAGTTTTCATTTTTGAGAAATCCTTTAAAAAAGTCTGGAGGGCGGGGTTTCCCGGAAGATGGCGCCCGGAGAAGCGGCCAGCCTTTGAGCTCCGGACACATCTCGTGTAAACAATAGGATTTTCTGCCTTTAGCAGGCCAGCCAATAAGGGGCCATAACGGTCATACCAAGGATGTGTCTATAACTTAATTTGGGTTAAGAATTAGAGTAGGGGGAAAAAATTCTTTTTTCTTCCTTTTAATTTTCAAGCATACATCCTTCCCGCCGCCCCCCCCCCCCCATAAGCAGTGCCTGGGACCAGCTACTAGCAGGATACCCCATACCACCTAACAGGTTTTTTTTTTTTTTTTTTAATTCACTGATACACATTTGGGAAGTTCCTCGCACTGCTCTTTAATTACAACTCTTCTTCTTATCTTCTCCCTTTTCTCTCTCTTATCTCTCTCTATCTCTCTCTTTTTTTTTTAATCTTGTCATACACTTCTTTCTTCTTTGCCTTTCTGAATTTGTGAATTACTTTGGGGAAGAAATCTGACCCAGAGTGGACTCTCTACGTGTGTATCTCTGCTCTAGTTCCCTTTACACTCTTGTTACCCTTAGAATATACACTGGATAGTAGATTTGCATAACTGTCTATTCTTGCTATCCTCTCTTCCTTTTCTCTTTCTTCACTGGGATTTGGTTACTATTTTTTCACGGACTGGAGAAATTGTTTGGCTAACTGGTAACGATTAAACGCCTTCAATACTTACTTCAGTTGCTACTGTTATTCCGGAGGTTGGTGAGTGCAATTGTCATAAAGGTATTTAGTACAGTGTTACTTGTGCTCAAAACACAACAACTGAGGAACAACAGAGCATTAAAAAAAAAGAGAGAAACACATAAATTAAAAAAAAATGGGTAGATTAAAAACAAATAAAACTGCTACCCCAATGAATGAAGACAAGAGCCCAGAAGAAACCACAAATCAGTCAAAAGTAACCATAGATAAGAAAAGTATGCAAGCAATAATAAACTTATTAATCACAGAAATGAAAACAACATTGGAGGAAAGAAATGGCAGTATTAGGGAAACAACAGTTGAGACCCCCAAGGAAAATACTGATTATCTTGAGACAATTAGAGAACTGAAAGCTGAAATAGCTGTAATGAAGAAAGAAGCTGAGGCAAGGGAAAGCAGACTAACAGAAGCAGAAAACAGAATTAGTCAGACAGAGGATGAGTTAGAGAAAACTAAGAAAGAGGTGAAAGAGCTTAAAAAGATATTGAGAGACACTGAAAACAACAACAGAGACATATGGGATGATCTCAAAAGAAGTAACATTCGTATAATTGGCCTGCCAGAGGAAGAAAGAGAGGAAGGGGAAGCAAACATCCTAGAGGAAATAATACAAGAAAATTTCCCAGACCTGAATAACAGAAAGGATATCAAGGTGCAAGAGGCCCAGAGAGTACCAAACAGAACCAACCCAGACCTGAAAACACCAAGACACATCATAGTCACAATGAGAAGAAGTAAGGATAAAGAAAGGATCCTAAAGGCTGCAAGAGAGAAACAAAAAGTCACATACAGGGGAAAACCCATAAGACTTTCTGCAGATTTTTCAACTCAAACTCTAAAAGCCAGAAGGGAGTGGCAAGATATCTATCGAGCCCTGAATGAAAAAGGGTTTCAACCAAGGATTATGTATCCTGCTAGACTTTCATTCAAGCTAGATGGAGGGATCAAAACCTTCTTAGACAAACAACAGTTAAAGGAGGCAACTATCACCAAGCCGGCCCTGAAAGAGGTACTAAAAGACCTCTTATAAACAAGAACATCACTATAATACTTGTAATATATCAGAGTAAACAAATTGTTTTTTAGAACAATGGCACTACAATACATTAAATCCATAATATCAATAAATGTCAATGGCTTAAACTCACCCATCAAAAGGCACAGGGTGGGGGGATGGATCAGAAAACATAACCCAACCATACGCTGCTTGCAAGAATCACATCTGTCACAACAAGATAAACACAGACTTAAAGTGAAAGGATGGAAAACTATCATACAGGCTAACGGTCCACAAAAAAGGGCAGGAACAGCCATTCTCATCTCAGACACGATAGATTTTAAATTGAATAAAGTAATAAAAGATAGGCAAGGACATTACATAATGATTAGAGGATCAATCAGCCAAGAAGACTTAACAATTATTAACATCTATGCACCCAACGAGGGACCATCTAAATACATTAAACACCTATTGAAAGAATTTCAAAAATACATCAATAGTAATACAATAATAGTGGGAGACTTCAATACCCCACTCTCACACTTAGACAGATCAACAAAGCAGAGAACCAATAAAGATACAAGAGAATTGAATGAAGAGATTGACAGACTAGACCTCTTGGACATTTTCAGACTCCTCCACCCCAAAAAACTGGAATACACCTTCTTTTCAAATCCACACAACACATACTCAAGGATAGACCACATGTTAGGCCACAAAGACAGCATCAATAAATTAAAGAGCATTGAAATCATCCCAAGTATCTTCTCAGACCACAGTGGAGTAAAACTAACTTTTAACAACAAACGGAAAATTATTAAAAGACATAGAATTTGGAAACTAAACAACATGCTCCTCAAGAACCACTGGGTCAGACACTCACTCAAACAGGAAATTCAAATGTTCCTGGAAACTAATGAAAATGAAGACACAACCTATCAAAATATTTGGGACACAGCTAAAGCAGTACTGAGAGGGAAACTTATAGCTATACAATCACATATTAAACACCAAGAAGAAGCCCAAATGAACGAACTTACTACACACCTCAAGGACTTAGAGGAAGAGGAACAAAGGAACCCTAAGGCAACCAGAAGGACAGAAATCACTAAAGTTAGAGCAGAAATAAACAACATCGAAAATAAAAGAACCATACAAAAGATCAATGAAGCCAAATGTTGGTTCTTTGAAAGATTAAACAAAATTGACAAACCCCTAGCCAGACTCACCAAACAAAAAAGAGAGAAGACTCAAATTAATAGAATTGTAAACGATACAGGAGATCTCACAACTGACACCACAGAAATCCAGAGAATTCTGCGAAACTTCTATAAAGATCTATATGCCACCAAGCTAGAGATTCTGGAAGAAATGGAACAATTCCTAGAAACCTATGCACTTCCAAAACTGAACGAAGAAGAACTACAAAATCTAAATGCACCAATCACAGACAAAGAAATTGAAACCGTTATTAAGAATCTCCCCAACAACAAAAGTCCTGGACCAGATGGCTTCACAAACGAATTCTACAAAACTTTCAGGAAACAGTTAATACCCATACTTCTTAAGCTATTCCATACGATTGAAGAAACAGCAATACTCCCTTCCACCTTTTATGAAGCCAACATCACCCTGATACCAAAAGCTGATAGGGACAGAACAAAAAAGGAAAACTACAGACCAATATCTCTGATGAACATAGATGCCAAAATATTAAACAAGATCTTGGCCAACCGGATACAGCAACACATCAAAAAGATTGTTCATCATGACCAAGTGGGATTCATCCCAGGAATGCAAGGCTGGTTCAACATCCGTAAATCAATCAATGTCATTCATCACATCAATAAAAGCAAAGCCAAAAACCACATGATTATCTCAATAGATGCAGAGAAAGCCTTTGACAAAATCCAACACCCATTCATGCTCAAAACTCTACAAAAAATGGGAATAGATGGGAAATTCCTCAAGATAGTGGAGTCTATATATAGCAAACCTACAGCCAATATCATACTCAATGGACAGAAGCTGAAAGCATTTCCCCTCAGATCAGGGACTAGACAGGGCTGCCCACTGTCACCGTTACTCTTCAACATAGTATTGGAAGTTCTTGCCATAGCAATCAGGCAAGAGAAAGAAATCAAAGGGATACAGATTGGAAGGGAAGAAGTCAAGCTCTCACTATTTGCAGATGATATGATAGTATACATAGAAAGACCTAAAGAATCCAGTAGAAAATTACTGGAAGTTGTTAGGCAATATAGCAAGGTATCAGGCTACAAAATCAATGTACAAAAATCAGTGGCATTTCTTTATGCAAACACTAAATCTGAAGAAGAAGACATCCAGAAATCACTCCCATTTACTGTTTCAGCAAAATCAATCAAATACCTAGGAATAAAGTTGACCAAAGAAGTGAAAGACTT
This sequence comes from Erinaceus europaeus, assembly GCF_950295315.1. Lineage (NCBI taxonomy): Eukaryota > Metazoa > Chordata > Mammalia > Eulipotyphla > Erinaceidae > Erinaceus > Erinaceus europaeus. The sequence goes on along the minus strand of NW_026647150.1, from coordinate 424,880 downwards.
GTATGCTGGAAACTATGAGTCGCTACTCAAGGAGATAGAAACTGATACCAAGAAATGGAAAGATATCCCATGCTCATGGATTGGAAGAATAAATATCATCAAAATGAACATTCTCCCCAGAGCCATATACAAATTTAATGCAATACCCATCAAAGTTCCACCAAGCTTCTTTAAGAGAATAGAACAAACACTACAATCATTTATCTGGAACCTGAAAACACCTAGAATTGCCAAAACCATCCTAAGGAAAAGAAACAGAAATGGAGGCATCACACTCCCAGACCTTAAACTATATTATAAAGCCATCATCATCAAAACAGCATGGAACTGGAACAAAAATAGGCACACAGACCAGTGGAACAGAATTGAAAGCCCAGAAGTAAATCCCAACACCTATGGGCATCTAATCTTTGATAAGGGGGCCCAAAGGATTAAATGGAAGAAGGAGGCTCTCTTCAATAAATGGTGCTGGGAAAACTGGGTTGAAACATGCAGAAGAATGAAATTGAACCACTTTATCTCACCAGAAACAAAAATCAACTCCAAATGGATCAAAGACCTAGATGTCAGACCAGAAACAATCAAATACTTAGAGGAAAACATTGGTAAAACACTTTCCCATCTACACCTCAAGGGTATCTTTGATGAATCAAACCCAATTGCAAGGAAGACCAAAGCAGAAACAAACCAATGGGACTACATCAAATTGAAAAGCTTCTGCACATCTAAAGAAACTATTAAACAAACAGAGAGACCCCTCACAGAATGGGAGAAGATCTTCACATGCCAGACATCAGACAAGAAACTAATCACCAAAATATATAAAGAGCTCAGCAAACTCAGCCGCAAAAAAGCAAATGACCCCATCCAAAAATGGGCAGAGGAAATGAACAAAACATTCACCACAGAGGAGATCAAGAAGGCTAACAAACATATGAAAAACTGCTCTAGGTCACTGATTGTCAGAGAAATGCAAATTAAGACAACACTAAGATACCACCTCACTCCTGTAAGAATGGCATACATAAAAAAGGACAGCAGCAACAAATGCTGGAGAGGATGTGGGGACAGAGGAACTCTTTTACATTGCTTGTGGAAATATAAATTGGTACAGCCTCTGTGGAGAGCAGTCTGGAAAACTCTCAGAAGGCTAGACATGGACCTTCCATATGACCCAATAATTCCTCTCCTGGGGTTATACCCCAAGGACTCCATAACACCCAACCAAAAAGAGGTGTGTACTCCTATGTTCATAGCAGCACAATTCATAATAGCTAAAACCTGGAAGCAACCCAGGTGCCCAACAACAGATGAATGGCTGAGAAAGCTGTGGTATATATACACAATGGAATACTATGCAGCTATCAAGAACAATGAACTCACCTTCTCTGACCCAGCTTGGACAGAGCTAGAAGGAATTATGTTAAGTGGACTAAGTCAGAAAGTTAAAGATGAGTATGGGATGATCCCACTCATCAACAGAAGCTGACTTAGAAGATCTGAAAGGGAAACTAAAAGCAGGACCTGATCAAATTGTAAGTAGGGCACCAAAGTAAAAACCCAGTGGTGAGGGGTAGACATGTAGCTTCCTGGGCCAGTGGGGTGTGGGAATGGGTGGGAGGGATGGGTCACGGTCCTTTGGTGATGGGAATGGTGTTTATGTACACTCCTAGCAAAATGTAGACATATAAATCAGTAGTTAATTAATATGAGAGGGGGAAATCAATTGTATGTCTCAAAGGTTCTCAAAAGACAAACTGAATCTTTTTAATAGATAGGCTACGTGTTTGATATGCGGACTCTCTCAAAAGCCTAGACCAAGTAGATCAGAAGCTTCCAATAGCACAGCTATATACAAGATACTGGGTACTGTACAGCAAACCATAACAAAGGGACTTTTCAAAGTTAACCCAATTAACAAATAATGTGATGATAATATTAACTATTGATTGTCTTTTTGAACCCTAAGACAGCAGGAACCTCACATCTTCACTATAGAGCCCCTACTTCCCCCAGTCCTGGCACCCTTGGATAGGGCTCACTTTCCCGTATGCTTCTCCCAATCCATACCAAATAATATTGCATCCGCCGATCACAACCTAACCAAAGCAACGATTGCCATCTCAACATGCTTAACCTCAGTGTGTATCCAGAGACTTCACGTGTGGAATGACAACCCTTCAGCTTCATTACTAGGGTGAGACCTTTCCTTTTATAGTACACTCTAATTTCATCTCAGGTAGTTCACTTTCTAACAAAGTCCCATAACCTAGACATACACCAGTTTCTGTGAGAGAGAGCGTATGTGCACACGTATCCATAAACTACTGCAAAATATATACCTGAAAGCAGGATTACACTAGTGTTTGCAGTGAGTATCTCCCTAACACTTCCTCTCCACTATTCCAATCTTGGGATCCATGATTGCTCAACAAATTGTTTGGCTTTGTATGTTAACTCTCTTTTCAATCACCAGGTTCCAGATGCCACCAGGATGCTGGCTAGGCTTCCCTGGATTGAAGACCCCACCAATGTGTCCTGGAGCTCAGCTTCCCCAGAGACACACCTTACTAGGGAAAGAGAGAGGCAGACTGGGAGTATGGACTGACCAGTCAACGCCCATGTTCAGCGGGGAAGCAATTACAGAAGCCAGACCCTCTACCTTCTGCAACCCTCAACAACCCTGGGTCCATGCTCCCAGAGGGCTAGAGAATGGGAAGGCTATCATGGGAGAGGGTGGGTTATGGGGATTGGGTGGTGGGAATTGTGTGGAGTTGTACCCCTCCTACCTTATGCTTTTGTTCACTAATCCTTTCTTAAATTAAAAATTTAAATAAAAAAAAAACATTATAGGTTGAATAGGGAACATTCTTTAGGGTCTTGCAATACTAATACATTGTGCATTGGATGTCACTGTCAAAAACAGTGCAGTAGTAGTTGTAGTAGTGTGTAGTATCTGCAAAAGGAAATGTATTGGGTGTCCAAAGTTCCCTTCAATTATAAGAGAAAATCTATCAGGCAGAAGAAATGACCCCTCATGTGATATCGGACTAAATATATAAATAAATATGCAAATATATGGGGATTATCTAGGAGGATTTGAAAAAATTAAAAAATAATAAAAACCACAGGTAGACCATAGGTCGACAATTCTAAAAATGACAGATATATATGTCTATTTATAAATGTATATGAATGTATATCTTTATTATAAAGTCTGAGAGATACTGCCATGGATATGAGGAGACAGAATATGGCTTCTGTCAGAGACTTACAAAGCTGAGGCTCCAGTAGCCTAGGTGAAATCACCAACAAAACAAGCCAGAGCTCAACAGTGCCCTGGCAACTCTCTTTGTATATCTGGGCCTGTCAATAAAATAAGGATATAAGTAAAATATTACTGAGTGCAGACAGAGTGAGTGAGAGCCTGTGAGAGTCAGAGACAGAGAAGGAGAGAAAAGAAATAGAGGAGTTGGAAATAGACCAGAAGTCAAAAACCCCTAGACTGTTTTCTTTCATGAGAGGTTCAAACCTGGGTTATAGAGATTGGAAGGCAGCAGCTCTAATGCCCACAGACCCCAGACAACCCAAGCCTTCACTATATGTGTGTAATATTTGCCCCAGGAAATGCATTGGGTGTCAAGAGTTCCCTTCAATTATAAGAGAAAATCTATCAAGCAGAAGAAATGACCATCATGTGATACCTGACTGAATAATTAAATATGCAAATAAATGGGGATGATTTAGGAGGACTTGAAAAAATAAAAATAATGAAAATAAAAACCACAAGAAGACCTGATTACAGTAGAAACATAGAAACCATATGCCGAGAAACAGAGGGCTGCTTCAAAAATTCCCTAACACTTCAGGGTCCAAGGAAATTAAGATTTCTTGAAAAAGAAAACAAACACATACGTATTGAAGCTTACACTAGAAAAAGGAGGGAAGTTCAGGGCTATGATAATTACAATAAGGATGCTGATAGAAACATGATTAGAAATGCTACTGGAAGGTTCTATTATTTATAATTGTATTGAATACTGCTCCAGCTACATGGCCAATTATTTCTGAAAAACTAGGCTGTTATAAATGTGGAAATTCTGATTTAAGGTCAAAAACATAAGTAGAAAATTCAAAAAATGACATATATATATAAATATATATGTTTATGTATATGTATGTATCTCTTTATTTCAAACTCTGAGTGATACTGGCATGGAAATGAGCTGAGAGAATATGGCTTGTGTCAGAAAGACTTACAAACGGATGCTCCAGTAGCTTAGGTGAAATTGCCAACACAACAAGCCAGAGCTCAGCAGTGCTCTGGTAACTCTCTTTGTATATCTGGGCCTGTCAGTAAAATAAGTATATAAGTAAAATATTAATGAGTGAAGACAGAGTGTATGAGAGCATGTGAGAGTTAGAGACAGAGAAGGCAAGAAGAGAAATACATGAGTTGGAAAGAGACCAGAATTCAAAAACCTCCTACACTGTGTTAATTGCTGACAGGTTCAAATCTGGCTTTTAGAGATTGTAAGGCAGCAGCTCTCATGCCCACAGAACCCAGACAGCCCCAGCCTTCACAATAAGCTGTACTACCAGACCTGACAGTAATGTGTGTGTGTGTGTGTGTGTCTGTCTGTCTGTCTGTGTGTGTCTGTGTTTGCTCTGAGCTCACCTATAGTAGTCTCAGAGCATGGGTGTCAAGGTAGTCAGCCTCACCTGCAACTTATGTACAGAGAACCTAGCTGGTCAGGGCAAGCCAGCTAGCCCAGATTCTGGCTAAGCTAGAATGCATATGTAAAGTGACTCTTATGTCTCGCTCTCCTGAGTTCCCCATTCAATCCCATGCCTCACTATCATCCAAACACTGCCAATGAGGGAAGCTGGCACATCCCTTAGAATTCAGGGGCATGAGCCTGGCCAGTCATGTTTGGCTGCCTACTCAGCCTCCAGGCTCTCAGTCCACTGCGCAGGGCAGCAGACTACAAGCCCAGAAAGAACCCAGAGAGAGCTGTGTTTCAATATAGATGGGAACTGTGTTTGACCAAACAATAGTGGATGAACCCGGCCTCTTACACCTACCCTTTGGGTCTGGCTAAGGCAATTGCTCCTGTGGCCTCACAATCCCTGATCATGGTGTACTGGTGTCCACTCATGTCACTCAGAGAGATTCCCAGAAGTAGGCATGCATGAGTGTCCCATACAAAGTCGCTCAGCTTGCAGGAAGCACAAACTCCCCGGGCCCTTGATATGGAGAGACAAAAGGAAGATGGATGCCTCCATTGGCTGAATTAGGAGTTTCCAGTGGTGATCACAGTCCCGCCCCTCACCTGAGGGCCTGGCTGCTGCTAATAATGGCAATTGGAAACAGCTGTTACCACTTGGGCCCTGAGGACATACTCAGGAATCCTTCCAGGAGCTAGCAGGCTGGCAGACCTCCTGACACTGGAATAGGTGTGCTCCCAGTTGGGAAGGCCTTCTGGCCAGAGGTGAGAATATTCCCTAGATACAAGAAAGAACTTCAGGTTTCAAAAGGATTTGAAACCCCATGACTCACTTGGAAAAGACATTTCACAGCCATCAAAACACCCTCTTTCTGAACCCTGGAAGCTTCCGTTTTGCATGGAAAATCTGGACACTGGTGTAGCCATCAGTACCACAGATCCTTTACTTTCAGCCCAATAGAGGGAAAGCACAATGTGTGTGCCATGGTGGTAGAGTTTCACTTCTCTTGACCTGGGCTCTCATGGAATAAGGACTAGGATGCTGTGCAGGAAGGTTAGGAGGGATGCATTTAGGCTGAGTGTCAGCCTCAGGGCCCTGGAGAATGGGATTCAAGCACAGAGGGCCTGGACAGCTCCAGCTGGTGATGGACATATGCCTGTTACCTGCAGTAGGATCGCTGCCTCCACAGTTCCTCACTGTACTATGCCATATGCACGAGATTAAATAATCAAAAGGGCAAAGAAAGGAAAATTTCAACACCAGGAAGACCGAGTTCTCGATGCATGCACTGACTTCCAGTAAGGGCCCAGTGAAGAACGCATGTAGAGACAGTCAGAGAGAATGACAGTGACAGAAAAGTACAGAAATTCTGGACCTGTGTTGATCAGTGAGAGCACTGAAGAGAAATCCTCCATGCCCATGCACACTTCTTACAAGAGGCATTGTTATTTTATATTTATGAGGAAAGGTTACACTTAGAACATCTAGGTCTTACCCCACTCTGAGAAGCAACACTTGGCCTGCAGCCAAGTCTCCAAAACTGCCCTCACCTCTCCAAATTGGAAGTTGTCTTAGTGAGGCTCCAGCCAAGAAGCAGGCTGGCGTATTGCATCTCCCTGGTCCAGCCTCAGCCTGTCCTGTGTGCAGGGAACTTCACTATGTTTATTTATTCTTTGACTTACAGTTTTGGGATAGGACTCGGTGGAGAAAAAGAGCAAGAGGGAAGTAGATCATTTGGCAGCGGTAGTTTGTGCTGAGAGAGATTTGTAGACTGATAAGACATATAGGAATGGCTCTGTGAAATGTCTCTCATGACTGTGGCTCTAGCAAAAAATATTTTCAGACCTCTACATATATATATATATATATATATATATATATATATAGAGAGAGAGAGAGAGAGAGAGAGAGAGAGAGAGAGAGAGATAGACTGATGTATTCATTTTCTATAATGGATTCGATATGACATTCAAACAGTTGATTGCTAAAACCTGGAGAGAAACTGTGCATCAGGAAAAGAATTGTCCAAAGGAGTAAAATCTCAAAATCATTAGCTGTATGCAGCTCCCATGGTACCGAGCGAAATAGGCTCGAGAAGGAACTCATCCAGGAGACTCTCCACATGGACAGGCACCACAAGTTTCCTAGTCTGGCACACACACAGGGCAGCTGCTAGTTCCCAGTGCAAGCCTCAGGGCAAAACCTCTCCCTCTTCTGTGTCTTTACATCTGAAAAGAGGAAAAGTGACCAAGGGCCAAGGAGAGCTACAATGGTGTCAATATTGAGCTGTAAATCAGAATGTGCCAAGTGTTTTGCACAAAATGACCTGTGCCACAGTGATCCTGTTGTTTTCTGTCTCTCCCTCCCTCACACACACACACAAACACACACAAACACACACTCTCAGAGTCACACACACGCGCACATCCACAGATGCACAGGCAGAAATGGAGTTATACACCTGCACACTGGACAGCTTCTGCAATGCAGGGCCGTGGGCTGAACCCTGCTTCGCACTTCCTGCAAGCTCGCCCAGCCTTTTAAGGCCAGCTCTGAGCTCCCATAGTCGGGCTTCCTTCAAAAGGCCTGCCCATAGGGAGCCAGCCATGCACTGATAGGCCAGAGGCCTAGGCCACGCCCAGAACCCCTGCCAGCAATATCATTGGCCAGTGTGCTTGGACATGCCCAGGAGGGTCTGCGCTCCTAGTTTTTGATTGGCCAGTGGTCTTGAGCACCACCACCAAGGCCTTGGTTATGCTCACTGGGCAGACTCTGGAAGGCCCGGCCACCAGCCACATCAGCTCGACTCTGATTGGCCTGTTGTCCCAGGGACACGCCCCCAGCTAGCCAGAGAATATGCGAGTTAGAGAAGGTGAGAAAAGAAGTAGATGAATTGGAAAGAGACCAGAATTCAAAAACCTCCTACACTGTGTTCACTGATGACAGGTTCAAACCTGGCTTGTAGAGATTTTAAGGCAGCAGCTGTCATGCCCACAGACCCCAGACAGCTCCAGTCTTCACCATATACTGTACTACCAGACCTGACAGTAATGTGTATGTGTGTGTGTGTGTGTGTGTGTGTGTGTGTATGTGTGTCTTTCTGTGTGTGTCTGTGTGTGCTCAGAGCTCACCTGTAGTAGTCTCAGACCGTGGGTGTCAAGGTAGCCAGCCTCACCTGCAACTTATGTACAGAAAACCTAGCTGGTTAGGGCAAGCCAGCTAGCCCATTTTCTGGCTAAGCAAGAATGCCAGAGAACTATGTGGAAGCCCAAGAACCCATTTTGATCCCCTGGGAAAAGCTGGGCTAGTGGCAAATCAGATCTGCAGCTGTCTCTCTATCTCTTTTCCTGCTTGGGCCCTGCTCTCTCAATTTATGACTGTTTCTTCTCAATAGCAAAGTTACAAATGACGTACAGAAATACAGGGAAAGTAGGAAAAATTACCCCCATAGCCACTATTACATGTAACTGTTAACTGTAAACCATTCATCCCCCAAGAAAGAACAGAATAAATATTTGTGAGGTTAAAAACATTGTAGGTTAAATAGGGAACATTCTTTGAGTCATGAAATACTAATCCATTGTGCACTGGATGTCACTGTTAAAAACAGTGCAGTAGTAGTTGTAATAGTGTGTAGTATCTGCAAAAGGAAATGTTGTGTGTCCAAAGTTCCCTTCAATTATAATAGAAAATCTACCAGGCAGAAGAAATGACCCTCATGTTATACCTGACCAAATAAATAACTATGAAAATAAATGGGGATGACTTAGGAGGACTTGAAAAAATAAAAAATAATAAAGAAAACAAAAACCACAAGAAGACCTGATTACAGCAGAAACATAGAAAGCATCTGCTGAAAAACAGAGGGCTGCTTCAAAAATTCCCTAACACTTCAGGGTCCAAGGAAATTAACATTTCCGGAAAAAGAAAAACACATACCTATTGAAGCTTACAATAGAAAAAGGAGGGAAGTTCTGGGCTATGATAATTACAATAAGGATGGTGATAGAAACACGATTAGAAATGCTACTGGAAGGTTCTATTATTTATGATTGTATTGAATCCTGCTCCAATTATGTGGCCAATTATTTCTGAAAAACTAGGCTGTTATAAATGTGTAATTCTGAATTAAGGTCAAATACATAGGTCAACAATTCTAAAAATGACATATATATATATGTATATATATGCATATATATGTATATATATGTATATATATGTATATCTTTATTATAAACTCTGAGTGATACTGGCATGGAAATGAGGAGACAGAATATGGCTTGTGTCAGAAAGACTTACAAACTGAGGCTCCAGTAGCCTAGGAGAAATCGCCAACACAACAAACCAGAGCTCAGCAGTGCTCTGGTAACTCTCTTTGTATATCTGGGCCTGTCAGTAAAATAAGTATATAAGTAAAATATAAATGAGTGAAGACAGAGTGTATGAGAGCATGTGAGAGTTAGAGACAGAGAAGGCGAGAAGAGAAATAGATGAGTTGGAAAGAGACCAGAATTCAAAAACCTCCTACACTGTGTTCATTGATGACAGGTTTAAACCTGGCTTTTAGAGATTGTAAGGCAGCAGCTCTCATGCCCACAGAACCCAGACAGCCCCAGCCTTCACCATATGCTATACTACCAGACCTGACATTAATGTGTGTGTGTGTGTGTGTCTGTGTCTGTGTCTGTGTGTGTGTGTGTGTCTGTCTGTCTGTCTGTGTGTATCTGTGTGTGCTCTGAGCTCAACTATAGTAGTCTCACAGCATGGGTGTCAAGGTAGCCAGCCTCAACTTCAACTTATGTACAGAGAACCTAGCTGGACAGGGCAAGCCAGCTAGCCCAGATTATGGCTAAGCAAGAATGCATATCCAAAGGGACTCTCATGTCTCGCTCTCCTGAGTTCCCCATTCAATTCCATGCCTCACTATCATCCAAACACTTCCAATGGGGTAGCTGGGGCACCCCTTAGAATTCAGGGTGTCCAGTCATATTTGGCTGCCTACTCAGCCTCCAGGCTCTCAGTCCACTGCTCAGGGCAGATGATTACTAGCCTGGAAAGAACCCATAGACACCTGTGTTTCAACATAGATGGGAACTGTGTTTGACCAAACAATAGTGGATGAACCCGGCCCCTTAGACCTACCATTAGGGTGTGGCAAAGGCAACTGCTGCTGTGGCCTCACAATCCCTAATCATAGTGTCCTGGTGTCCACTCATCATATTCAGAGAGATTCCCAGAAGTAGGCATGCATGAGTGTCCCATACAAAGTTGCTCTGCTTGCAGGAAGCACAAACTCCGTGAGCCCTTCCTATGGAGAGACAAAAAGAAGATGGATGCCTCCATTGGCTAAATCAGGAGCTTCCAGTGGAGATCACAGCCCTGCCCCTCACCTGAGGGCATGGCTGCTGCTAATAAAGGCAATTGGAAACACCTGCTACCACTTGGGGCACTTGAGAAATAGATGAGTTGGAAAGAGACCAGAATTCAAAAACCTCCTACATTGTGTTCATTGATGACAGGTTCAAACCTGGCTTGTAGTGATTGTAATGCAGATCTCATGCCCACTGACCCCAGAAAGCCCCAGCCTTCACCATATGCTGTACTACCAGACCTGACAGTAATGTGTGTGTGTCTGTCTGTCTGTGTGTGTCTGTGTGTGCTCAGAGATCACCTATAGTAGTCTTGGAGCATGGGTGTCAAGGTAACCAACCTCACCTGCAACTTGTGAACAGAGAACCTAGCTGGTCAGTGCAAGGCAGATATCCCAGATTCTGGCTATGCAAGAATGCCAGAGAACTATGTGGAAGCCCAGGACCCCATTTTGAGCCCCTGGTCACCACTTACCCAGCTAGGGAAAAGCTGGGCTACTGGCAAATCAGAGCTGCAGCTGTCTCTCTGTTTCTCTTCCTGCTTGGGCCCTGCTCTCTCAATTTATGACTGTTTATTTATCCTCAATAAATAAAGTTATAAATGATGTACAGAAATACAGGGAAAGTGGCAAAAATTACCCCCGTGCCCACTATTACATGTAACTGTTGACTGTAAACCATTACTCCCCCAAGAAAGAACAGAATAAATATTTGTTAGGTTAAAAACATTGTAGGTTAAATAGGGAACATTCTTTGAGCCATGCAATACTAATCCATTCTGCATTGGATGTCACTGTCAAAAATAGTGCAGTAGTATTTGTAGTAGTGTGTAGTATCTGTAAAAGGAAATGTATTCTGTGTCCAAAGTTCCCTTCAATTATAAGAGAAAATGTATCAGGCAGAAGAAATGACCCCTCATGTGATATCGGACTAACTATATAAATGAATATGAAAATATATGGGGATGATTGAGGAGGATTTAAAAAAATATAAAAAATAAAAACAAAAACCACAGGAAGACCTAATTACAGCAGAAATATAGAAAACGTCTGCTGAGACAGAGGGCTGCTTCAAAAATTCCCTGACACTTCAGGGTCCAGGCAAATTAATAATTCTGGAGAATGAAAAGAAACGCATACGTATTGAAGCTTACACTAGAGAAAGGAGGCAAGTTCTGTACTATGATAATTACAATAAGGATGCTGATAGAAAGGCTATTGGAAATGCTCCTGGAAGGTTTATAATTTATAATTGTAGTGAAACCTGCTCCAACTATGAGACCGATTATTTGTGAATAAGGAGGCTGCTATAAATGTGGTAATTCTGCATTAAGATCAAATAAAAAGGTCAAAAATTCTAAAAATGACTGATATCTATATATATGTATATATATGTACATATAAGTATGTGTTTCTTTATTATAAACTATGAGGTATACTGGCATGGCTATGAGGAGACAGAGCATGTTTTGTGACATAGAGTCTTACAAAGCTGAGGCTTTGTATATATTATATATTATATATATAAACCTAGATGAAATCGCCAACAAAACAAGCTAGAGCTCAGCAGTGCCCTGGTGACTCTCTTTGTATATCTGGGCCTGTCAATAAAATAATATATAAGTAAAATATTAATGAGTGCAGACAGAGTGAGTGAGAGCATGTGAGAGTCAAAGACAGAGAAGACAAGAAGAGAAATAGAAGAGTTGGAAAGACACCAGAAGTCAAAAACCTCCCACACTGTGTTCATTGATGAAAGGTTCAAACCTGAGTTGTAGAGATTGTAATGCAGCAGTCTCATGTCCACAGACCCCAGACCACCCCAGCCTTCACCATATGTGTGTAGTATTTATGACAGGAAATGTATTGTGAGTGAAAACTTCCCATCAAATATAAGAGAAAAATCTATCAAGCAGAAGAAATGACCCCTCATGTAATATAGGACTAAATAAATAAATAAATATGCATATAAATGGGGATGATCTAGGAGGATTTGAAAAGAATGAAAAATAAAACCAAAAAGCACAAGAAGACCTGATTACAGCAGAAACATAGAAACCATCTGCTGAGAAACAGAGGGCTGCTTAAAAAATTCTGAGACACTTCAGAGTCCAGGGAAATTAAGATTTCAGGAGAATGAAAAGAAACTCATATGTATACAGGCTTACGCTAGAGAAAGGAGGTGAGTTCTGTACTATGATAATTACAATAAGGATGCTGATAGAAATGCTATTAGAATTGCTACTGGAAGGTTCTATTATATATAATTGTATTGAATCCTGCTCCAGCTATGTGTCCAATTATTAATGAAAAAGGAAGCTGTTATAAATGTGTTAATTTTGATTTAGATCAATTACATAGATTGATAATTCCAAAAATGGCAGATATATATGTATATATATATATATATATATATATATATATATATATATATATATTATAAAGTCTGAGATATACTGCCATGTATATGAGGAGACAGAATATGGCTTGTGTCAGAGATAATTACAAAGCTGAGGCTCAAGTAGCCTTGATGAAAACACCAACAAAAAAATCCAGAGCTCAGCAGGGCTCTGGTAACTCTCTTTGTATATCTGGGCCTGTCAATAAAATAAAGATATAAGTAAATTACTACTGAGTGCACATAGAGTGAGTGAGAGCCTGTGAGAGTCAGATACAGAGAAGGCTAGAAGAGAAATAGAAGAGTTGGAAATAGACCAGAAGTCAAACCCCCTAGATTCTGTTCATTCATGACAGGTTCAAACCTGGCTTGTAGAAATTGTAAGGCAGCAGCTCTAATGCCCACAGACCCAAGACAACCAAAGCCTTCACCATATTTGTGTAGTATTTGCCCCAGGAAATGCATTGTGCATCAAAAGTTCCCTTCAATTATAAGAGAAAATCTATCAAGCAGAAGAAATGACCCCTCATGTGATACCTGACTTAATAAAAAATATGCAAATAAATGGGGATGACCTAGGAGGACTTGAAAAAATAAAAAAAAATGAAAACAAACACCATAAGGAGACCTGATTACAGCAGAAACATAGAAACCATCTGCTGAGAAACAGAGGGCTGCTTCAAAAATTCCCTAACACTTCAGGGTCCATGGAAATTAAGATTTCCGGAAAAAGAAAACAAACACATACGTATTGAAGCTTACACTAGAAAAAGGAGCGAAGTTCTGGGCTTGATAATTACAATAAGGATGCTGAGGGAAACACGATTAGAAACTCTACTGGAAAGTTCTATTATTTATATTTGAATTAAATGCTGCGCCAACTATATGGCCAATTATTTCTGAAAAACTAGGCTGTTTTAAATGTGGTAATTCTGAATTAAGGTCAAATACATAGGTCGACAATTCAAAAAATAACAGATATATAAATAAATAAATATATATATATGTATATCTTTATTAAAAACTCTGAGTGATACTGGCATAGAAATGAGGAGACAGAATATGGCTTGTGTCAGAAAGACTTAAAACTGAGGCTCCTGTAGCCTAGGTGAAATAGCCAACACAACAAGCCAGAGCTCAGCAGTGCTCTGGTAACTCTCTTTGTATATCTGGGCCTGTTAATAAAATAAGTATATAAGTAAAATATTAATGAGTGAAGACAGAGTGTGTGAGAGCATGTGAGAGTTAGGGACAGAGAAGGCGAGAAGAGAAATAGATGAGTTGGAAAGAGACCAGAATGCAAAAACCTCCTACACTGTGTTCATTCATGACAGGTTCAAATAGGGCTTGTAGAGATTATAAGGCAGCAGCTCTAATGCCCACAGACCCCAGACAACCCAAACCTTCACCATATGTGTGTAGTATTTCCCCAGGAAATATATTTTTCTTCAAAAGTTCCCTTCAATTATAAGAGAAAATATATCAGGCAGAAGAAATGACCCCACATGTTATACCTGACTAAATAAATAAATATGCAAATAAATGGGGATGATCTAGGAGGACTTGAAAAAAATAAAAAATAGAAACAAAAACTACAAGATGACCTGATTACAGCAGAAACATAGAAACCATCTGCTGAGAAACAGAGGCTGCTTCAAAAATTCCCTAACACTTCAGGGTCCAAGGAAATTAAGATTTCCGAAAAAAGAAAACAAATACGTATTGAAGCTTACACTAGAAAAGGAGGGAAGTTCTGGGCTATGATAATTACAATAAGGATGCAGATAGAAACACTATTAGAAATGCTACTGGAAGGTTCTATTATTTATGATTGTATTGAATCCTGCTCCAACGATATGGCCAATTATTTCTGAAAAACTAGGCTGCTATAAATGTGGTAATTCTGAATAAGGTCAAATACATAGGTAGACAATTCAAAATATGACAGATGTATAAATATATATGTATATATATATATATATGTATGTATGTATATCTGTATTATAAACTCTGAGTGATACTGGCATGGAAATGAGGAGACAGAATATGGCTTGTGTCAGAAAGACAAACTGAGGCTCCAGTAGCCTAGGTGAAATCGCCAACACAACAATCCAAAGCTCAGCAGTGCTATGGTAACTCTCTTTGTTATCTGGGCCTGTCACTAACAGTTTTGGTATAGGACTCGGTGGATAAAGAGCAAGAGGGAAGTAGAAGATTTGGCAGCTGTACTTTGTGCTGAGAGAAATTTGTAGAGTGACAAGAGGTAAACAAATGGCTCTGTGAGATGTCTCTCATGACTGTGGCACAGAAGGGCCAGGTGTATCCGCATTACTACCTGAATCCAGAGCTGTGCAGGTCTCTAGCTAAAATATATTTCATACCTCTACATGATATATATATATATATAGAGAGAGAGAGAGAGAGAAAGAGAGAGAGAGAGAGGGGGGAGAGAGATCAAGACACTGATGTAGTCATTTTCTACAATGGATGCGATATGATATTCAGACAATTGATTGCTAAAACCTGGAGAGAAACTGTTCATCAGGAAAAGAAGTGACCAAGGGCCAAGGAGAGCTACAATGGTGTCAATATTGAGCTGTAAATCAGAATGTGCCAAGTGTTTTGCAGAAAATCACCTGTAACACAGTGATTCTGTTGTTCTCTCTCTCTCCCTCCCTCACACACAGACACAAACACACACAAACACAAACTCTCACAGTTACACACACGCACACATCCACAGAGGCACAGGCACAAACTGAGTTATACACATGTACACTGGACAGCTTCTGCAAGGCACGGCCCTGGGTGGACCCTGCTTCGCACTTCCTGGAAGCACAACCAGCCATTTAAGGGCAGCTCTGAGCTCCCATTGTTGGGTTTACTTCAGAAGGCCGCAGACAGGGCACCAGCCATGCTCTGATAGGCCACAGGCCTAGGCCACGCCCAGAACCCCTGCCAGCAATATCATTGGCCAGTGTGCTAGGACACTCCCACGAGTGTCAAGACGCCTAGTCAGTGATTGCTCAGCAACCTTGAGCACCGCCCACATGGCCCTGCAGCACACTCATTGGGCAGCCTCTGGAAGGTCCGCCCACCAGCCACTTCTGCAGAAAAGAGATGAGAATCTAAAAACCTCCTACACTGTGTTCATTGATGACAGGTTCAAAGCTGGCTTGTAGAGATTGTAAGGCAGCAGCTCTCATGACCACAGAACCCAGAGAGCGCTAGCCTTCACTATATGCTGTACAACCAGACCTGACAGTAATGTGTGTGTGTGTGTGTGTGTGTGTGTGTGTGTGTGTGTGTGTGTGTGTATCTGTCTGTCTGTCAGTGTCTGGCTGTGCTCAGAGCTCACCTATAGTAGTCTCAGAACATGGGTGGGAAGGTAGCCAGCCTCACATGCAACTTATGTACAGAGAACATAGCTGGTCAGGGAAAGGCAGCTAGCCCAGATTCTGGCTAAGCAAGAATGCACATGCAAAGGGACTCTCATGTCTCCCTCTCCTGAGTTCCCGATTCAATCTCATGCCTCACTATCATCCATACACTGCCAACGGGGGAAGCTAGGGCACCCCTCTGAATTCAGGGGCATGAGACTGTCCAGTCATGTTTGGCTGCCTACTCAGCCTCCAGACTCTCAGTCCACAGCTCAGGGTAGCAGATTACAAGCACAGAAAGAACCCAGAAATAGCTGTGTTTTAACATAGATGGGAACTGTGTTTGACCAAACAATAGTGGATGAACCCGGCCCCTCACACCTACCCTTTGGGTCCAGCTAAGGCAATTGCTCCTGTGGCCTCACAATCCCTGATCATGGTGTCCTGGTGTCCACACATCACACTCAGAGAGATTCCCAGAAGTAGGCATGCATGAGTGTCCCATACAAAGTCGCTCTGCTTGCAGGAAGCACAAACCCGCCGAGCCCTTGCTATGGAGAGACAAAAGGAAGATGGATGCCTCCATTGGCTGAATTAGGAGCTTCCAGTGGAGATCAAAGCCCCGACCCTCACCTAAGGGCCTGGCTGCTGTCAATAAAGGCAATTGGAAACACCTGTTACCACTTGGGGACTGAGGATATACTGAGGAATCCCTCCAGGAGCTAGTAGGCTGGCAGACCTCCTGACCCTGGGATAGTTGTGCTCCTAGATGGGAGGGCCTTCGGTCCAGAGGTGAGAATATTCCCTAGATACAAGAACGAACTTCAGGTTTCAAAAGGATTCGAAACCCCAGGAGGCACTTGGAAAAGACTTTTAACAGCCTTCAAAACACCCTCTTTCAGAACTATGGAAACTTCCGTTTTGCGTGGAAAATCTGGACACTGGTGTGGCCATCAGTACCACAGAGCCTTTACATTCGGCCCAATAGAGGGAAAGCACGATGTGTGTGCCAGGGTGGTAGAGTTTCACTTCGCTTGACCTGGGCTCTCATGGAATAAGGACAAGGATGTGGTGCAGGAAATTGAGGAGGCTGCATTTAGGCTGAGTGTCAGCCTCAGGTCCCTGGAGAATGGGAGTCAAGCACAGAGGGCCTGGACAGCTGCAGCTAGAGATGGACATATGCCTGTTACCTGCAGCAGTAACGCTGTCTCCTCAGTTCCCCTCCGTACTACGCCATATGCAGGAGACTAAGTAATCCAAAGGGGAAAGAAAGGAAAATTTCAACACCAGGACGACCGAGTTCACGTTGCATGCACTGACTTCCACGAAGGGTCCAGTGAAGAAGGCACGTAGAGACAGTCAGAGAGACAGAATGACAGTGACTGAAAAGGACAGAAATTCTGGCCATGTGTTGATCAGTGCCAGAGCACTGAAGAAAAAGCCTCCATACTCATGCATACTTCTTACAAGTGGCATTGTTATTTTATGTTTGTGAGGAAAGGTTACACTTAGAACCTCTAGGTCTTACCCCACTCTGAGAAGAAACACTTGGCCTGCAGCCCACTCTCCAAAACTGCCCTCGCCTCTCCAATTTGGAAGTAGTCTTTGTGATGCTCCCGCCAAGGTGCACACTGGCGTATTGCATCGCCCTGTTCCAGCCTCAGACTGTGCTGTGTGCAGGGAACTGCACTATGTCTATTTCTTTTTTGATTTGCAGTTCTGGGATAGGACTCGGTGGAAAAAAAGAGCGAGAGGGAAGTAGATCATTTGAGAGTGGTACTTTGTGCTGAGAGATATTTGTAGAGTGATAAGAGGTAAACGAATGGCTCTGTGAGATGTCTCTCATGACTGTGGCTCAGAAGGGGCAGGTGTATCCGCATTACTACCCGAATCCACAGCTGGGCAGGTCTCTAGCTAAAATACATTTTCAGACCTCTACATGATATATATATATATATATAGAGAGAGAGAGAGCAAGACACTGATGTAGACATTTTCTACAATGGATGCGATATGACATTCAGACAATTGATTGCTAAATCAGGAGAGAAACTGTTCATCAGGAAAAGAATTGTCCAAAGGAGTAAAATCTCAAAATCAATAGCTATATGAAGCTCCAACGGGACCTACCAAAAAAGGCTCGAGAAGGAACTCATCCAGGAAACCAT
This sequence comes from Erinaceus europaeus, assembly GCF_950295315.1. NCBI lineage: Eukaryota > Metazoa > Chordata > Mammalia > Eulipotyphla > Erinaceidae > Erinaceus > Erinaceus europaeus. Next base: position 406,838 of record NW_026647150.1, on the reverse strand, counting down.
CCACATGGACAGGCACCACAAGTATCCTAGTCTGGCAACACACACAGGGCAGCTGCTAGTTCCCAGTGCAAGCCTCAGGGCAAAAACCTCTCCCTCTTCAGTGCATTTACATCTGAAAAGAAGAAATGTGACCAAGGGCCAAGGAGAGCTACAATGGTGTCAATATTGAGCTGTAAATCAGAATGTGCCAAATGTTTTGCACAAAATCACTTGTGCCACAGTGATTCTGTTGTTCTCTCTCTCTCTCCCACCCACACACACACAGACACACACTCTCACAGTTACACACACGCACACATCCACATAGGCACAGGCACAAACGGAGTTATACTCATGCACACTGGACAGCTTCTCCAAGGCAGGGCCCTGGGCTGAACCCTGCTTCGCACTTCCTGGAAGCACACCCAGCCTTTTAAGGCCAGCTCTGAGCTCCCATTGTCGGGCTTACTTCAGAAGGCCTGCAGACAGGGCAACAGCCATGCTCTGACAGCCCAGAGGCCTAGGCCACACCCAGAACTCCTGCCAGCAATATCATTGGCCAGTGTGCGAGGACACGCCAGGAGTGTCAAGGCCACTAGTCAGTGATTGCTTAGCAACCTTGAGCAACGCCCACATGGCCCTTCAGCACGCTCATTGGGCAGCCTCTGGAAGGCCCTCCCACCAGCCACTTCTGCTGGAAAGAGATGAGAATTCAAATACCTACTAAACAGTGTTCATGAATGACAGGTTCAAAGCGGGCTTGTAGAGATTGTAAGGCAGCAGCTCTCATGGCCACAGCCCACAGAGAGCCCCAGCCTTCACCATATGCTGTACTACCCGACCTGACAGTAATGTGTGTATGTGTGTCTATCTGTCTATCTATATGTCTGTCTGTCTGTGTGTGCTCGGAGCTCATGTATAGTAGTCTCAGAGCATGGGTGGGAAGGTAGCCAGCCTCACCTGCAACTTATGTACAGAGAACGTAGTTGGTCAGGGCAAGCCAGCTAGCCCAGATTCTGGCTAAGCAAGAATGCACATGCAAAGGGACTCTCATGTCTCCCTCTCCTGAGTTCCCGATTCAATCTCATGCCTCACTATCATCCAAACACTGCCTACAGTGTAAGCTGTGGCACCCCTCAGAATTCAGGGGCAGGAGACTGTCCAGTCACGTTTGGCTGCCTACTCAGCCTCCAGACTCTCAGTCCACTGCTCAGGGCAGCAGATTACAAGCCCAGATGAACCCATAAAGATCTGTGTCTCAACATAGATGGGAACTGTGTTTGACCAGACAATAGTACATGAACCCGGCCCCTCACACCTACCCTTTGGTTCCGGCTAAGGCAATTGCTCCTGTGGCCTCACAATCCCTGATCATGGTGTCCTGGTGTCCACACATAACACTCAGAGAGATTCCCAGAAGTTGGCATGCATGAGTGTCCCATACAAAGTCGCTCTGCTTGCAGGAAGCACAAACTCCCCGGGCCCTTGCTATGGAGAGACAAAAGGAAGATGGATGCCTCCATTGGCTGAATTAGGAGCTTCCAGTGGAGATCACAGAACGGCCCATCACCTGAGCGCCTGGCTGCTGTTAATAAAGGCAATTGGAAACACCTGTTACCACTTGGGGCCTGAGGACATACTCAGGAATCCCTCCAGGAGCTAGCAGGCTGGCAGACCTCCTGACACCAGGATAGCTGTGCTCCTAGTTTGGAGGGCATTCAGGCCAGAGGTTTGAATATCCCCTAGATACAAGAACGAACTTTAGGTTTCAAAAGGATTCGAAACCCCAGGAGGCACTTGGAATAGACATTTCACAGCCATCAAAACACCATATTTTTGAATACTGGAAGCTTCCATTTTGCGTGGAAAATCTGGACACTGGTGTGGCCATCAATACCACAGATCCTTTACATTCAGCCCAATAGAGGGAAAGCACAATGTGTGTGCCAGGGTGGTAGAGTTTCACTTCGCTTGACCTGGGCTCTTATGGAATAAGGACAAGGATGTGGTGCAGGAAATTGAGGAGGGCTGCATTTAGGCTCAGTGTCAGCCTCAGGTCCCTAGAGAATGGGAGTCAAGCACAGAGGGCCTGGACAGCTGCAGCTGGAGTTGGACATATGCCTGTTACCTGCAGCAGGATCACTGTCTCCTCACTTCCCCAATGTACTATGCCATATGCAGGAGACTGAATAATCCAAAGGGCAAAGAAAGGAAAATTTCAACACCAGGAAGTCCGAGTTCACGATGCATGCACTGACTACCATAAGGGCCCAGTGAAGAAGGCACGTAGAGACAGTCAGAGAGACAGGATGACAGAGACAGAAAAGGACTGAAATTATGGCACTGTGCTGATGAGTGCCAGAGCACTGAGGACAAACCCTCCATGCCCATGCATACTTCTTACAAGTGGCATTGTTATTTTATGTTTGTGAGCAAAGGTTACACTTAGAACATCTAGGTCTTAGCCCACTCTGAGAAGCAACACTTGGCCTCCAGCCCACTCTCCAAAACTGCCCTCGCCTCTCCAATTTGGAACTAGTCTTAGTGATGATCCAGCCAAGATGCAGGCTGGCAGATTGCATCTCCCTGGTCCAGCCTCAGACTTTCCTGTGTGCAGGGAACTGCACGATGTCTATTTCTTCTTTGATTTACAGTTTTGGGATAGGACTCGGTGGACAAAATGAGCAAGAGGGAAGTAGATGATTTGGCAGTGGTAGTTAGTGCTGAGAGAGATTTGTAGAGTGATAAGAGGTATAGGAATGGCTCCGTGATATGTCTCCCATGACTGTGGCTCAGAAGGGCCAGGTTTATCCTCATTACTACCCTAATCCAGAGAGAGACATGTAGTCATTTTCTACAATGGATTCGATATGACATTCAGACAATTGATTGCTAAAACCTGGAGAGAAACTGTATCAGGAAAAGAATTGTCCAAAGTAATAAAATCTCAAAATCATTAGCTATATGCAGCTCCAACGGGACAGATCGAAATAGGCTTGAGAAGGAACTCGTCAAGGAGACTCTCCACATGGACAGGCACCAAAAGATTCCGAGTCTGGCAACAGACACAGGGCAGCTGGTAGTTCCCAGTGCAAGCCACAGGGCAAAAACCTCTCCCTTTTCAGTATTTTTACATCTGAAAAGAAGAAAAGTGACCAAGGGCCAAAGAGACCTACAATGGTGTCAATATTGAGCTGTAAATCAGAAGGTACCAAGTGTTTTGCAAAAAAATCACTTTATTATAATCTCTGAGTGATACTGGCCTGGAAATGAGGAGACAGAATATGGCTTGTGTCAGAAAAACTTACAAACTGAGGCTCCAGTAGCCTATGTTAAATCGACAACACAACAAGCCAGAGCTAAGCAGTGCTCTGGTAACTCTGTTTGTATATCTGAGCCTGTCAGTAAAATAAGTATAAAAGTAAAATATTAATGATTGAAGAGAGAGTGTGTGAGAGCATTTGAGAGTTATAGACAGAGAAGGTGAGAAGAGGAATAGATGAGTTTGAAAGAGACCAGAATTCAAAAACCTCATACACTGTGTTCATTGATGACAGGTTCAAACCGGGCTTGTAGAGATTGTAAGGCAGCAGCTCTCGTGCCCACTGACCCCAGACAGCCCCAGCCTTCACCATATGCTGTACTACCAGACCTGACAATAATATATGTGTGTGTTTGTGTTTGTGTGTCTGTCTGTGTGTGTCTCTGTGTGCTCAGAACTCACCTATAGTAGTCTCAGAGCATGGGTGGCAAGGTAGCCAGCCTCACCTGCAACTTATGTACAGAGAACCTAGCTGGTTAGGGAAATCCAGCTAGCCCAGATTCTGGCTAAGCAAAAATGCATATGCAAAGGGATTCTTATGTCTCACTCTACTCGTTCCGGATTCAATCCCATGCCTCACTATCATCCAAACACTGCCAACGGGGTAAGCTGGGGCACCCCTCACAATTCATGGGCATTAGCCTGTCCAGTCACGTTTGGCTGCCTACTCAGCCTCCAGGCTCCCAGTCCACTTCTCAGGGCAGCAGATTACAAGCGCAGAAAGAACCCAGAAATAGCTTTTTCAACATAAACGGGAACTGTGTTCGACCAAACAATAGTGGATGAACCAGGCCCCTTAAACCTACCCATTGGATCCGGCTAAGGCAATTGCTTCTTTGGCCTCACAAACTCTGATCATGGTTTCCTGTTGTCCACACATCACTCTCAGAGAGATTCCCAGAAGTAGGCATGCGTGAGTTTCCCATACAAAGTCACTCTGCTTGCAGGAAGCACAAACTCCCCAGGCCCTTGCTATGGAGAGACAAAAGGAGGATGGACGCCTCCATTAGCTGAATTAGGAACTTCTAGTGGAGATCACAGCCCCGCACCTCACCTGAGGGCCCGGATGCTGCTAATGAAGGCAATTGGAAACACCTGTTACCACTTGAGCCCTGAGGACAAACTCAGGAATCCCTCCAGGAGCTAGCAGGCTGGCAGACCTCCTGACCACTGGATAGCTGTGCTCCTAGTTGGGCGGGCCTTCTGGTCAGAGGTTAGAATATTCCCTAGATACAAGAAAGAACTTCAGGTTTCAAAAGGATTTGAAACCCAATGAGACACTTGGAAAAGAGATTTCACAGCAATCAAAACACCTTCTTTCGGAATCCTGGAATCTTCCTTTCTCCATGGACACTGGTGTGTCCTTTAGTAACACAGATCCTTTACATTTGGCCCTATAGAGGGCAAGCACAGAATGTGTGCCAGGGGGATAGAGTATCACTTCTCTTGACCTGAGCTCTCATGGAGTAAGGGCTAGGATGCAGTGCAGGAATGTGAGGAGGGCTGCATTTAGGCTGAGTGTCAGCCTCAGGGCCCTGGAGAATGGGAGTCAATCACAGAGGGCCTGGACAGCTGCAGCTGGAGATGGAAATATGCCTGGAACCTACATCAGGAACACTGTCTCCGCAGTTCCCCTCTGTTTTACACCATATGCACTAGACTAAATAATCCAAAGGGCAAAGAAAGGAAAATTTCAACAGCAGGAAGACTGAGTTCAGGATGCATGCACTGACTTCCATGAAGGGTCCAGTGAAGAAGGCATGTAGAGACAGTCAGAGAGACAGAATGAGAGAGACAGAAAAGGACTGAAAGTCTGGCCCTGTGTTGATCAGTGCCAGAGCACTGAAGACAAACACTCCATGCCCATGCATACTTCTTACAAGTATATATATAGAGAGGGAGATACTGATGTAGTCATTTTCTACAATGGATTCGATATGAAATTCAAACAATTGATTGCTAAAACCTGGAGGGAAACTGTGCATCAGGAAAAGAATTGTCCAAAGGAGTAAAATCTCCAAATCATTAGCTATATGTAGCTCCAGTGGGATCAATGGAAAAAAGCTCGAGTAGGAACTCATCCAGGAGACACTCCACATGGACAGGCACCACAAGTATCCTAGTCTGGCAACACAAGCAGGGCAGCTGCTAGTTCCCAGTGAAAGCCACAGGGCAAAAACCTCTCCCTCTTCAGTGTCTTCACATCTGAAAAGAAGAAAAGTGTCCAATGGCCAAGAAGACTATAATGGTGTCATATTGAGCTGTAAATCAGAATGTGCCAAGTGTTTTTTATAAATCACCTGTGCCACAGTGATTTTGTTGTTCTCTCTGTCTCTCCCCCCCTCACACACACACATAAACTCACATTCTCACTGTCACACACAGGCAAACCTCCACAGAGGCACAGGCACCAGCGGAGTTATACATATGCGCACTGGACAGCTTCTGCAAGACAGGGCCCTGGGATGAGCCCTGCTTCGAACTTCCTGGAAGCATGCCCAGCCTTTTTAGGCAAACTCTGAGCTCCCATTGGCGGGCTTCCTTTGGAAGGCCCGCCCACAGGTCGCCAGCCAGGCTCTGATTGGGAAGAGGCATAGGCCACGCCCAAAACCCCTGCCAGCAATCTCATTGGCCAGTGTGCTTGGACATGCCCAGGAGGGTCAGGTCCCCTAGTGAGTGATAGGCCAGCAGCTTTGAGTACCATGAGTGAAGACAGAGTTTGTGAGAGCATGTGAGTGTTAGGGACAGAGAAGGCTAGAAGAGAAATAGATGAGTTGGAAAGAGACCAGAATTCAAAAACCTCCTACACTGTGTTCATTGATGACAGGTTCAAACCAGGCTTGTAGAGATTGTAAGGCAGCAGCTCTCATGCCCACAGACCCCAGAGAGCCCCAGCTTTCAGCATATGCAGTACTACCAGACCTGACTGTAATGTGTGTGTGTGTGTGTGTGTGTGTGTGTGTGTGTGTGTGTGTGTGTGTGTCGGTCTCTCCCTCTCTGTGTGTCTGTGTGTGTTCAGAGCTCACCTGTAGTAGTCTCGGAGCATGGGGGTCAAGGTAGCCAGCCTCACCTGCAACTTGTGTACAGAGAACCTGGCTGGTCCGGGCAAGCCAGCTAGTCCAGATTCTGGCTAAGCAAGAATGCCAGAGATCTATGTGGAAGCCCTGGACCCCATTTTGAGCCCCTGGTCACCACTTACCCAGCTAGGGAAAAGCTGGGCTAGTGGCAAATCAGAGTTGCACCTGTCTCTCTGTCTCTCTTTCTGCTTGGGCCCTGCTCTATCAATTTATATATGTTTCCTTCTCCTCAATAAGAAAGTTACAAGTGATGTACATAAATACAGGGAAAGTGGGAAAAATTACCCCCTTGCCCACTACTACATGTAACTGTTGACTGTAAACCATTCATTCCCAAGAAAGAACAGAATAAATATTTGGGAGGTTAGAAACATTGTAAGTTAAATAGTGAGCATTCTCTAGAGCCTTGCAATACTAATCCATTGTGCATTGGATGTCACTGTCAAGAACAGTGCATTAGTAGTTTTAGTAGTGTGTAGTATCTGCAAAAGGAAATGTATTGTGTGTCCAAAATTCCCTTCAATTATAAGAGAAAGTCTATCAGGCAGAAGAAATGACCCCTCATGTGATATTGGACTAAATAAATAAATAAATATTCAAATAATTGGGGATGATCGGGGAGGATTTGAAAAAAATAAAAAATAAAACCAAAGACCACAGGAAGACCTGATTACAGAAGAAATATAGAAAACGTCTGGTGAGAAACAGAGGGCTGCTTCAAATATTCCCTGACACTTCAGGGTCCAGGCAAATTAAGAATTCTGGAGAATGAAAAGAAATGCATAGGTATTGAAGCTTACACTAGAAAATGGAGGCGAGTTCTGTGCTATGATAATTACAATAAGGATATTGATAGAAAGGCTATTGGAAGTGCTCCTGGAAGGTTTCTAATTTAAAATTGTAGTGAATCATGCTCCAACTATGTGACCAATTATTTATGAATAAGAAGGCTGTTATAAATGCGGTAATTCTGTGTTAAGATCAAATATAAAGGTCAGCAATTCTAATAATAACTTATATATAAGTATATATATATGTACATATATGTATGTGTATCTTTATTATCAACTATGAGGGATACTGGCATGGCTATGAGGAGACAGAGTATGGCTTGTGCCAGGGAGACTTACAAAGCTGAGGCTCCAGAAACCTAGGTGAAATCGCCAACAAAACAAGCCAGAGCTCAGCAGTGCCCTGGTGACTCTCTTTATATATCTGGGCACGTCAGTAAAATAATATATAAGTAAAATATTAATGAGTGCAGACAGAGTGAGTGAGAGCCTGTGAGAGTCAGAGACAGAGAAGGCAAGAAGAGAAATAGAAGAGTTGGAAAGAGACCAGAAGTCCAAAACCTCCCACACTGTGTTCATACATGACAGGTTCAATACTGGGTTGTAGATATTGTGAGACAGCAGTCTCATGTCCACAGACCCCAGACAACCCCAGCCTTTACCATATGTGTGTAGTATTTACCACAGGAAATGTACTGTGAGTGTAAGCTTCCCTTCAATTATAAGAGAAACATCTATCATGCAGAAGAAATGACCCCTCATGTAATATAGGAGTAAATAAATAAATATGCAAATAAATTTGGACGATCTAGGAGGATTTGACAAAAATGAAAAATAAATACAAAAAGCACAAAAAGACCTGATTAGAGCAGAAACCTAGAAACCATCTGCTGAGAAACAGAGGGCTGCTTAAAAAATTCTGAGACACTTCAGAGTCCAGGGAAATTAAGATTTCAGGAGATTGAAAAGAAACTCATATGTATTGAAGCTTACACTAGAGAAAGAAGGCAAGTTCTATACTATAATAATTACAATAAGGATGCTGATAGAAATGCTATTAGAAATGCTACTGGAAGGTTCTATTATTTATAATTGTATTGAATCCTGCTCCAACTATGTGGCCAATTATTAATGAAAAAGGAAGCTGTTATAAATGTGTTAATTCTGATTAAGATCAATTGCATAGGTTGACAATTCCAAAAATGACAGATATATATATATATATGTATATTTATATATGTGTATATATATGTATATGGATTTATATCTTTACTATAAAGTCTGAGACATACTGCCATGGATATGAGGAGACAGAATATGGCTTGTGTCAGAGAGACTTACAAAGCTGAGGCTCCAGTAGCCTAGGTGAAATCACCAGCAAAACAATCCAGAGCTCAGCAGTGCTCTGTCAACTCTCTTTGTATATCCGGGCTTGTCAATAAAATAAGGATATAAGTAAAATATTACTGAGTGTAGACAGAGCGAGTGAGAGCCTGTGAGAGTCAGAGACAGAGATGGCGAGAAGAGAAATAGAAGAGTTGGAAATATACCAGAAGTCAAACCCCCCCTAGACTGTGTTCATTCATGACAGGTTCAAACCTGGGTTGTAGAGATTGTAAGGCAGCAGCTCTAATGCCCATAGACCCCAGACAACCCATGCCTTCACCATATGTGTGTAGTATTTTCCCCAGGAAATGTATTGTGCGTCAAAAGTTCCCTTCAATTATAAGAGAAAATCTATCAAGCAGAAGAAATGACCACTCATGTGATACCTGACCAAATAAATAAATATGCAAATAAATAGGGATGATCTGAGAAGACTTGAAAATAAAAAAATAAAAAAACAAAAACCACAACTAGACCTGATTACAGCAGAAACATAGAAACCATCTGTTGAGAAACAGAGGGCTGCTTCAAAAATTCCCTAACCCTTCAGGATCCAGGGAAATTAAGATTTCCAGAAAAAGAAAACAAACACATACGTATTGAGGCTTACACTAGAAAAAGAAGGGAAGTTCTGAGCTATGATAATTACAATAAGGATGCTGATAGAAACACGATTATAAATGCTACTGGAAGGTTCTATTATTTATTTTTGTATTGAATGCTGCTCCAACTATATGGCCAAATAGCTATGAAAAACTAGGCTGTTATAAATGTGGTATTTCTGAATTAATGTCTACTACACATGTCAACAATTCTAAAAATGACAGATATATAAATATATATGTATATATATTTATATATGTATGTATATCTTTAATATAAACTCTGAGTGATACTGGCATGGAAATGAGGAGACAGAATATGGCTTGTGTCAGAAAGACTTACAAACTGAGGCTCCAGTAGCCTAGGTGAAATCGCCAACACAACAAGCCAGAGCTCAGCAGTGCTCTGGTAACTCTCTTTGTATATCTGGGCCTGTCAGTAAAATAAGTATATAAGTAAAATATTAATGAGTGAAGACAGAGTGTGTGAGAGCATGTGAGAGTTAGAGACAGAGAAGGTGAGAAGACAAATAGATGAGTTGGAAAGAGACCAGAATTCAAAAACCTCCTAAATTGTGTTCATTGATGACAGGTTTAAACCTGGCTTGGAGAGATTGTAAGGCAGCAGCTCTCATGCCCACAGACCCCAGAAAGCCCCAGCCTTCACCATATGCTGTACTACCAGACCTGACAGTAATGTGTGTGTGTGTGTGTGTGTGTGTGTGTGTGTGTGTGTGTGTGTGTTTGTCTCTGTCTGTCAGTGTGTGTCTTTGTGTGGTCAGAAATCACCTAAAGTAGTCTCAGAGCATGGGTGGCAAGGTAGCCAGCCTCACCTACCACTTATATACAGAGAACCTAGCTGGTTAGGGAAAGCCAGCTAGCCCAGATTCTGGCTAAGCAAGAATGCATATGCAAAGGGACTCTCATGTCTCACTCTCCTGAGTTCCCCATTTAATATCAAGCCTCACTATCATCCAAACACTGCCAACGGGGAAAGCTGGGGAACCCCTCAGGATTCAGGGGAAGGACCCTGTCCAGTCACGTTTGGCTTCATACTCAGCCTCCAGGCTCTCAGTCCACTGCTCAGGGCAGCAGATTACAAGCACATAAAGTACCAAGAAAGAGCTATGTTTCAACAAAGATGGGAAGTTTAGGATCACTGTCTCCTCAGCTCCCCAATGTACAATGCCATATGCAGGAGACTAAATAATCCAAAGGGCAAAGAAAGGAAAATTTCAACACCTGGAAGTCCGAGATCACGATGCATGCACTGACTTCCAATAAGGGCCAAGTGAAGAAGGCATGTAGAGACATTCAGAGAGACACAATGACAGTGACAGAAATGGACTGAAATTCTGGACCTGTGTTGATCAGTGCCAGAGCACTGAAGACAAACCCTCCATTCCCATGCATACTTCTTACAAGTGGCATTGTTATTTTATGTTTGTGAAGAAAGGTTACACTTAGAACATCTAGGTCTTAGCCCACTCTGAGAAGCAACAATGGCCTGCAGCCCACTCTCCAAAACTGCCCTCGCCTCTCCATTTGGAAGTAGTCCTAGTGATGCTCCAGCCAAGATGCAGGCTGGTGTATTGCATCTCCCTGGTCCAGTCTCAGACTTTTCTGTGTGCAGGGAACTTCACTAAGTCTATTTCGTCATTGATTTAGAGTTTTGGGATAGGACTCGGTGAACAAAAAGAGCAAGAGGGAAGTAGATGATTTGGCAGTGGTAGTTTGTGCTGAGAGAGATTTGTAGAGTGATAAGAGGTACACGAATGGCTCTGTGAGATGTCTCCCATGACTGTGGATCAGAAGGGCCAAGTGTATCCACATTCTTACCCTATCCAGAGCTGTGCAGGTCTCTAGCTAAAAATTTTTTCAGACCTCTACATGTTACATATATATATATATATATATATATATATATATATAGAGAGAGAGAGAGAGAGAGAGAGAGAGAGAGAGAGACTGAAGTAGTCATTTTCTACAATGGATTCGATATGACATTCAGACAATTGATTGCTAAAACCTGGAGAGAAGCTGTGCATCAGGAAAAGAATTGTCCAAAGGAGTAAAATCTCAAAATCATTAGCAATATGCAGCTCCAACGGGACAGAGCAAAAAAGGCTCGAGAAGGAACTCATAAAGGAGACTCTACACATGGACAAGCATTACAAGTTTCCTAGTTTGGCAACAGACACAGTGCCTCTGGTAGTTCCCAATGTACGACTCAGGGCATAAACCTCTCACTCTTCAGTGTTTTTATATCTGAAAAGTAGAAAAGTCACCAAGGGTCAAAAAGAGCTACAATGGTGCCAATATTGATCTGTAAATCAGAATGTACCAAGTGCTTTGCAAAAAAATCACTTTATTATAAACTGTGGGTGATACTGGCATGGAAATGAGGAGACAGAATATGGCTGGTGTCAGAAACAGTTACAAACTGAGGCTCCAGAAGCCTATGTGAAATCGCCAACACAACAAGCCAGAGCTCAGCAGTGCTCTGGTAACTCTCTTTGTATATGTGGGCCTGTCAGTAAAATAAGTATATAAGTAAAATATTAATGATTGAAGACAGAGTGTGTGAGAGCATGTGAGAGTTAGAGACAGAGAAGGTGAGAAGAGAAATAGATGAGTTGGAAAGAGACCAGAATTCAAAAACCTCCTACAATGTGTTCATTGATGACAGGTTCAAACCTGGCTTGTAGAGATTGTAAGGTAGGAGCTCTCAAGCCCACAGACCCAAGACAGCCCCAGCCTTCACCACATGCTGTACTACCAGACCTGATATGAATGTGTGTGTGTGTGTGTGTGTCTGTCTATCTCTCTGTCTGTCAGTGTGTGTCTGTGTGTGCTCAGAACTCACCTATAGTAGTCTCAGAGCATGGGTGGCAAGGTATCCAGCCTCACCTGCAACTTATGTACAGAGAACCTAGCTGGTTAGGGAAAGCCAGCTAGCCCAGATTCTGACTAAGCAAGAATGCATATGCAAAGGGACTCTCATGTCTCACTACCCTGAGTTCCCGATTCAATCTCACGCCTCACTATCATCCAAACACTGCCAATGTGGGAAGCTGGGGAACCCCTCAGAAATCAGGGGCAGGACCCTGTCCAGTCAAGTTTGGCTGCATACTTAGCCTCCAGGCTCCCAATCCACTTCTCAGTGGACAGCAGATTACAAGGCCAGAAAGAACCCAGAAAGAGCTGTGTCTCAACATAGATGGGAACTGTGTTTGACAAAAAAATAGTGGATGAATCCGGTCCCTTACACCTACACTTTGGCTCTGGCTAAGGCAATTGCTCTTGTGGCCTCACATCCCTGATCATGGTGTCTTGGTGTCCACACATCACACTCAGAGAGATTCCCAGAAGTAGGTATGCATCAGTGTCCCATACAAAGTCGCTCTGCTTGCAGGAAGCACAAACTCCCCGGGCCCTTGATATGGACAGACAAAAGGAAGATTGATGCCTCCATTGGCTGAATTAGGAGTTTCCAGTGGAGATCACAGTGCCGCACCTAACCTGAGGGCCAGGCTGCTGCTAATAAAGGCAAGTGGAAACACCTGTTACCACTTGGGACCTGAGGACATACTCAGGAATCCCTCCAGGAGCTAGCAGGCTGGCAGACCACCTGAACCCGTGATAGCTGTGCTTCTAGTTGGGAGGGCCTTCTGGCCAGAGGTGATAATATTCCCTAGATACAAGAAAGAACTTCAGGTTTCAAAAGGATTTGAAAATCCCATGAGGCACTTGGAAAAGACTTTTCACAGCCATCAAAACACTGTCTTTCAGAACCCTAGAAGCTTCTGTTTTGCGTGGAAAATCTGGATACTGGTGTGGCCATCAGTACCACAGATCCTTTACATTCGGCTTAATAGAGGGAAAGCACAATGTGTGTGCCAGGGGGATAGAGTTTCACTTCTCTTGACCTGGGTTCTCATGGAGTAAGGCCAAGTGTGGTGCAGGAAATTAAGGAGGGCTGCATTTAGGCTGAGAGTCAACCTCAGGGCCCTGGAGAATGGGAGTCAAGCACAGAGGGCCTGGACAGCTGCACCTTATGATGGACATATGTCTGTTAGCTGCAGCAGGATCGCTTTCTTTTCAGTTCCCCTCTGAACTACGCCATATGCATGAGACTAAATAATCCAAAGGGCAAAGAAAGGAAAATTTCAACTCCTGGAAGACCTAGTCTACAATGCATGCACTGACTTTCAGTAAGATCCCAGTGAGGAAGGCACGAAGAAGACAGTCAGAGAGACAGAATGACAGAGGCAGAAAAGGACTGAAATTCTGGCCCTCTTTTGATCAGGGCCAGAGCACTGAAAACAAACCCTCAATGCCCATGCATACTTCTTACAAGTGGCATTGTTATTTTATGTTTGTGAGGAAAGGTTACACTTAGAACATCTAGGTCTTAGCCCACTCTGAGAAACAACGTGGCCTGCAGCCCACTCTCCAAAACTGCCCTCCCCTCTCCAAATTGGAAGTAGTCTTGGTGATGTTCCAGATAAGAAACAGGCTGGAGTGTCTCATCTCCCTGGTCCAGCCTCAGCCTGTCCTGTGTGCAGGGAACTGCACTATGTCTATTTCTTCTTTGATTTACAGTTTTGGGATAGGACTCGGTGGACAAAATGAGCAAGAGGGAAGTAGATGATTTGGCAGCTGTAGTTTGTGCTGAGAGGGATTTGTAGAGTGATAAAAGATATGGCTCTGTGATAAGTCTCACATGACTGTGGGCGAGGTGTATCCACTTTACTACCCTAATCCAGAGCTGTGCAGGTCTCTAGCTAAAAAATATTTTCAGACCTCTACATGTTACATATATAGAGAGAGAGACAGAGAGAGAAGAGACACTGATGTAGTCATTTTCTAAAATGGATTCGATATGACATCCAGAAAATTGATTGCTAAAACCTGGAGAGAAACTGTGCATCAGGAAAAGAATTGTTCAAATGAGTAAAATCTCCAAATCATTAGCAATATGCAGCTCCATCGGTACCGATCGAAAAAAGGCTTGAGAAGGAACTCATCCAGGAGACTCTCCACATGGACTGGCACCACAAGTTTCCTAGTCTGGCAACACACACAGGGCAGCTGCTAGTTCCCAGTGCTAGCCTCAGGGCAAAAACCTCTCCCTCTTCAGTGTCTCAGAATTCAGAAACCTCCTACACTGTGTTCATTGATTACAGGATCAAACCTGGCTTGTAGAGATTGTAAGGCAGCAGGTATCATGACCAGAGACCCCAGACAGCCCCAGCCTTCACCATATGCTGTACTACCAGACCTGACAGTAATGTGTGTGTGTGTGTCTGTCTGTCTGACTGTGTGTGTCTGTGTGTGCTCAGAGCTTACCTGTAGTAGTCAGAGCATGGGTGGAAAGTAGCCAGCCTCAGCTGCAACTTATTTACAGAAAACCTAGCTGGTCAGGGCAAGCCAGCTAGCCCAGATTCTGGCTAAGCAAGAATGCATATGCAAAAGGACTCTCATGTCTAAATCTCCTGAGTAACCTATTCAATCCCATGCCTCACTATCATCCAAACACTGCCAACGGGGGAAGCTGGGGAACCCCTAAGAATTCAGGGGCATGAGCCTGTCCAGTCATATTTGGCTGCCTACTCAGCCTACAAGCTATCAGTCCACTGCTCAGGGCAGCAGATTACAAGCACAGAAAGTACCCAGAAAGAGCTATGTTTCAACAAAGATGGGAAGTGTGTTCTACCAAACAATAGTGGATGAACCCGGTCCCTTAAACAAACCCTTTGGGTCCAGCTGAGGCAATTGCTCCTGTGGCCTCACATCCCTGATCATGGTGTCCTGGTGTCCAGACATCACACTCAGAGAGATTCCCAGAAGTAGGCATGCATCAGTGTCCCATACAAAGTCGCTCTGCTTGCAGGAAGCACAAACTCCCTGGGCCCTTGCTATGGAGAGACAAAAGGAAGATGAATGCCTCCATTGGATGAATTTGGATCTTCCAGTGGAAATCACAGCCCGACACCTCACCTGAGGGTCTGGCTGCTGCTAATAAAGTCAATTGGAAACACCTGTTACCACTTGGGCCCTGAGGACATACTCAGGAATCCCTCCAGGAGCTAGCAGGCTGGCAGATCTCCTGCCCCCGGGATAGCTGTGCTCCGAGTTGGGTGGCCCTTATGGCCAGAGGTGAGAATATTCCCTATATATAAGAAAGAACTTCACGTTTCAAAAGGATTTGAAAACCCCATGAGACACTTGGAAATGTCATTTCACAGCCATCAAAACACCCTCTTTCAGAAACCTGGAAGCTTCCATTTTGTGTAGAAAATCTCAGAATTCAAAATCCTCCTACAATGTGTTCATTGATGACAGGTTCCAACCTGGCTTGTAGAGATTGTAAGGCAGCAGCTCTCATGCCCACAGACAACAGACAGCCCCAGCCTTCACCATATGCTGTACTACCAGACCTGACAGTAATGTGTGTGTGTGTGTGTGTGTCTGTCTGTCTGACTGTGTGTGTCTGTGTGTGCTCAGAGCTCACCTGTAGTAGTCTCAGAGCATGGGTGTCAAGGTAGCCAGCCTCAGCTGCAACTTATATACGGAGAACCTAGCTGGTCAGTGCAAGCCAGCTAGCCCAGATTCTGGATAAGGAAGAATGCATATGCAAAGGGACTCTCATGTCTAAATCTCCTGAGTTCCCTATTCAATCCCATGCCTCACATCTATCATCAGGGGGAAGCTGGGGCACCCCTCAGGATTCAGGGGCATGAGCCTGTCCAGTCACATTTGGCTGCCTACTCCGCGTCCAGACTCTCAGTCCACTGCTCAGGGGAGCATATTACAAGCACATACAGTACCCAGAAAGAGCTGTGTTTCAACATAGATGGGAACTCTGTTCAACCAAACAATAGTGGATGAACCTGGTCCCTTACACCTCCCCTTAGGTCCGGCTAAGGCAATTGCTCCTGTGGCCTCACATCCCTGATCATGGAGTCCTGGTGTCCACACACCACACTCAGAGATATTCCCAGAAGTAGGCATACATGAGTGTCCCATACAAAGTCTCTCTGCTTGCAGGAAGCACAAACTCCCCGGGCCCTTGCTATGGACAGACAAAAGGAAGATGGATGCCTCCATTGGCTGAATTCGGAGTTTCCAGTGGAGATCACAGCCCTGCATCACCTGAGGGCCTGGCTGCTGCTAATAAAGGCAATTGGAAACACGTGTTACCACTTGGGCCCTGAGGACATACTCAGGAATCCCTCCAGGAGCTAGCAGGCTGGCAGACCTCCTGACCCCGGGATAGCTGTGCTCCAAGTTGGGCGGCCCTTCTGGCCAGAGGTGAGAATATTCCCTAGATACAAGAAAGAACTTCAGGTTTCAAAAGGATTTGAAACCCCATGAGGCACTTGGAAAAGACATTTCACAGCCATAAAACACCCTCTTTCAGAACCCTGGAAGCTTCTGTTTTGCGTGGAATATCTGGACACTCGTGTGGGCATCAGTACCACAGATCATTTACATTCGGCTTAATAGAGGGAAAGCACAATGTGTGTGCCAGGGGGATAGATTTCACTTCTCTTGACCTAGGCTCTCATGGAATAAGGATAAGGACACTGTGCAGGAAGGTGAGGAGGGCTGCATTTAGGCTGAGTGTCAGCCTCAGGGCCCTGGAGTATGGGAGTCAATCACAGAGGGCCTGGACAGCTGCAGCTGCAGATGGACCTATTCCTGGAACCTGCAGCAGCAACGCTGTCTCCGCAGTTCACCATGTGCAGGAGACTAAATAATCCAAAGGGCAAAGAAAGGAAAATTTCAATACCAGGATGACTGAGTTCAAGATGCATGCACTGACTTCCAGTAAGAGCCCAGGGAAGAAGGCACATAGAGACAGTCAGAGACAGAATGACAGAGACAGAAAACGACTGAAATTCTGGCCCTGTGTTGATCAGTACCAGAGCACTGAAGACAAACGCTCCATGCCCATGCATACTTCTTACAAGTGGCATTGCTATTTTATGTTTTTGAGAAAAGGTAACACTTAGTACATCTAGGTCTTATCCACTCTGAGAAGCAAAACTTGGCCAGCAGCCCACTGTCCAAAACTGCCCCCGCCTCTACAAATTGGAAGTAGTCTTAGTGATGCTCCAGCCAAGATGCAGGCTGGCGTATTGCATCTCCCTGTTCCAGACTCAGCCTGTCCTGTGTGCAGGGAACTGCACTATGTCTATTTCTTCTTTGATTTAAAGTTTTGGGATAGGACTCGGTGGACAAAATGAGCAAGAGGGAAGTAGATGATTTTGCAGCTGTAGTTTGTGCTGAGAGAGATTTATAGAGTGAAAAATAATATGGCTCTGTTAGATCTCATATGACTGTGGCTCAGAATGGCCAGGTGTATCCTCTTTACTACCCTAATCCAGAGCTGTGCAGTTCTCTAGCTAAAAAATATTTTCAGACCTCTACATTTTACATATATATAGATATATATATACAGAGATAGAGACCCTGATATAGTCATTATAGTCATTTTCTAAAATGGATTCGATATGACATTCAGACAATTGATTGCTAAAACCTGGAGAGAAACTGTTCATCAGGAAAAGAATTGTCTAAAGGAGTAAAATCTCCAAATCATTAACTATATGCAGCTCCAACGGGACAGATAGAAAAAGACTTGAGAAGGAACTCATCAAGGAGACTCTCCACATGGACAGGCACCACTAGTCTGTAAACACACACAGGGCAGCTGCTAGTTCCCAGTGCAAGCCTCAGGGCAAAAACCTCTCCCTCTTCAGTGTCTCAGAATTCAAAAACCTCCTATACTGTGTTCATTGATGACAGGATCAAACCTGGCTTGTAGAAATTGTAAGGCAGCAGCTCTCGTGCCCACAGACCCCAGACTGCCCCAGCCTTCACCATATGCTTTATTACCCGACCTGACAGTAATGTGTGTGTGTGTGTGTCTGTCTGTCTGTCTATGTCTGTGTGAGCTCAGAGCTCCCCTATAGTAGTCTCAGAACATGGGTGGCAAGGTAGGCAGCCTCACCTGCAACTTATGTACAGAGAACCTAGCTGGTCAGGGCAAGCCAGCTAGCCCAGATTCTGGCTAAGCAAGAATGCACATGCAAAGGGACTCTCATGTCTCCCTCTCCTGAGTTCCCGATTCAATGTCATGCCTCACTATCATCCAAACACTGCCAATGGGGTAAGCTGGGGTGTCCACACATCACACTCAGATTCCCACAAGTAGGCATGCATGAGTGTCCCATACAAAGTCATTCTGTTTGCAGGAAGCACAAACTCCCTGGGCCCTTGCTATGGAGAGACAAAAGGAAGATGGATGCCTCCATTGGCTGAATTAGGAGCTTCCAGTGGAGATCACAGACCCGCCTCTCACCTGAGGGCCTGGCTGCTGCTAATAAAAGCAATTGGAAACAGCTGTTACCACTTGGGACCTGAGGACGTACTCAGGAATCCCTCCAGGTGCTAGCAGGCTGGCAGACCTCCTGACCCCGGGATAGCTGTGCTCCCAGTTGGGACGGCCTTCAGGCCAGAGGTGACAATATTCCCTAGATACAAGAACAAACTTCAGGTTTCAAAAGGATTTGAAACCCCAGGAGGCACTTGGAAAAGACATTTCACAGCCATCAAAACACCCTCTTTCTGAACCCTGGAAGCTTCCGTTTTGCGTTCAAAATCTGGACACTGGTGTGGCTACCAGTACCACAGATCCTTTACATTCGACCCAATAGAGGGAAAGTACAATGTGTGTGCCAGGGTAGTAGAATTTCACTTCTCTTGACCTGGGCTCTCATGGAATAATGACAAGGATGTGGTGCAGGAAATTGCGGAGGGTGCTTTAGGCTGAGTGTCAGCCACAGGGCCCTGGAGAATGGGAGTCAAGCACAGAGGGCCTGGACAGCTGCAGCTGGAGATGGACATATGCCTGTTACCTGCAGCTGGAACGCTGTCTCCTAAGTTCTCTTCTGTAATACGCCATATGCACGAGACTAACTAATCCAAAGGGCAAAGAAAGGAAAATTTCAACACCAGGAAGACCGAGTTCACGATGCATGCACTGACTCCCACGAAGGGTCCAGGGAAGAAGGCACATAGAGACAGTCAGAGAGACAGAATGACAGTGACTGAAAAGGACAGAAATTCTGGACCTGTGTTGATCAGTGCCAGAGCACTGAAGACAAACTCTCCATGCCCATGCATACTTCTTACAAGTGGCATTGATATTTTATGTTTTTGAGGAAAGGTTACACTTATAACATCTAGGTCTTAGCCCACTCTGAGAAGCAACACTTGGCCTGCAGCCCACTCTCCAAAACTGCCCTTGCCTCTCCAAATTGGAAGTAGTTTTAGTGATGCTCCAGCCATATACAGGCTGGCGTATTTCATCTCCCTGGTCCAGCCTCAGCCTGTTCTGTGTGCAGGGAAATGAACTATGTATATTTTCTTCGATTTACAGTTTTGGGATAGGACTCGGTGGACAAAAAGAGCAAGAGACAAGTGGATGGTTTGGTGCTGTAGTTTGTGCTGAGAGAGATTTGTAGAGTGACAAGAGGTTAACAAATGGCTCTGTGAGATGTCTCCCATGACTATGGCTCAGAATGGCCAGGTGTATCTGCATTACTACCTGAATCCAGAGCTGTGCAGGTCTCTAGCTAAAATATATTTTCAGACCTCTACATGTCACACACACACAAAAAGCACACAAACATACTCTCTCACAGTTACACACAGGCACACATCCACAGAGGCACAGGCACAAACAGAGTTACACAAATGCACACTGGACAGCTTCTGCAAGGCAGGGCCTTGGCTGAACTCTGCTTCGCACTTCCTGGAAGCACACCCAGCCTTTTAAGGCCAGCCCTGAGCTCATAATGTCGGGCTTACTTCAGAAGGCCCGCAGACAGGGCAACAGCCATACTCTGTTATGACAGAGGCCTAGGCCACATCCAGAACCCCTGCAAGCAATATCATTGGCCATTGTGCTAGGACACGCCCAGGAGTGTCAAGGCCCCTAGTCAGTGCAGCTCCAATGGGACTAATCAAAAAGGCTCAAGAAGGAACTCATCCAGGAGACTCCCCACATGGACAGGCACCACAAGTTCCGTTGTCTGGCAACACACACATGGCAGCTGCTAGTTCCCAGTGCAAGCCTCAGCGCAAAAACCTCTCCCTCTTCAGTGTCTCAGAATTCAAAAACCTCCTACACTGTGTTCATTGATGACAGGTTCAAACCTGGCTTGTAGAGATTGTAAGGCAGCAGCTCTCATGCCCACATAAAGAACTTCAGGTTTCAAAATGATTTGAAACACCATGTGGCACTTGCAAAAGTCATTTCACAGCCATTAAAACGCCCTCTTTCTGAAGACTGGAAGCTTCCGTTTTGCATGGAAAATCTGGAAACTGGTGTGGCCATCAGTACCACAGATCCTTTACATTCGGCCCAATAGAGGGAAAGCACAATGTGTGTGCCAGGGGGATAGAGTTTCACTTCTCTTGACCTGGGCTCTCATGGAATAAGGACTAGGATGCTGTGCAGGAAGGTGAGGAGGGCTGCATTTAGGCTGAGTGTCAGCCTTAGGGCCCTGAAGAATGGGAGTCATGCACACAGGGTCTGGAAAGCTGCAGCTGGAAATGGACACATGACTGTTAACTGCAGTAGGATCGCTACCTCCTCAGTTCCCCACTGTACTATGCCTTATGCAGGAGATTAAATAATTCAAAGGGCAAAGAAAGGAAAATTTCAACACCAGGAAGACCGAGTTCAGGATGCATGCACTGACTTCCAGTAAGGGCCCAGTGAAGAAGGCACATAGAGACAGTCCGAGAGACAGAATGACAGTGACAGAAAAGTACAGAAATTCTGGACCTGTGTTGATCAGTGCCAGAGCACTGAAGACAAATCCTTCATGCCCATGCATACTTCCTACAAGTGGCATTGTTATTTTACGTTTATGAGGAAAGGTTACACTTAGAACATCTAGGTCTTAGCCCACTCTGAGAAGCAACACTAGGCCTGAAGCCCTCTCCAAAACTGCCCTTGCCTCTCCAAATTGGAAGTAGTCTTAGTGATGCTCCAGCCAAGATGCAGGCTGGCATATTGCATCTCCCTGGTCCAGCCTCAGCCTGTCCTGTGTGCATGGAACTGCACTATGTTTATTTCTTCTTTGATTTATAGTTTTTGGATAGGACTCGTTGGAGAAAAAGAGTAAGAGGGAAGTAGATCATTTGGCAGCAGTAGTTTGTGCTGAGAGAGATTTGTAGACTGATAATAGGTATAGGAATGGCTCTGTGAGAAGTCTCTCATGACTGTGGCTCAGAAGGGCCAGGTGTATCCGCATTACTACAATAATCCAGAGCTGTGCAGGTCTCTAGCTTAAATATTTTCAGCCCTCTACATGTTACATATATATGGAGAGAGAGAGAGAGAGAGAGAGAGAGAGACCCTGATGTAGTCATTTTCTACAATGGATTCGATATGAGATTCAAACAATTGATTGCTAAAACCTGGAGAGAAACTGTGCATCAGGAAAAGAATTGTCCAAAGGAGTTAAATCTCCTAATCATTAGCTATATGCAGCTCCAACGGTATGGAGAGAAATAGGCTGGAGAAGGAACTCATCCAGGAGACTCTCCACATGGACAGGCACCACAAGTTTTCTTATCTGGAAACACACACAGGGCAGCTGCTAGTTCCCAGTGCAAGCCTCAGCGCAAAAACCTCTCCCTCTTCAGTGTCTTCACATCTGAAAAGAATAAAAGTAACCAAGGGCCAAGGAGAGCTACAGTGGTGTCAATATTGAGCTGTAAATCAGAATGTGCCAAGTGATTTGCACAAAATCACCTGTGCCACAGTGATTTTGTTGTTCTCTCTGTCTCTACCTCCCTCTCACACACACACACACACACAAACACATACAAACACACACTCTCACAGTATCACACACGCACACATTCACAGAGGAACAGGCACAAAAGTAGTTATACACATGCGCACTGGACAGCTTCTGCAAGGCAGGGCCCTGGGCTGAACCATACTTCGCACTTCCTGGAAGCACACCCAGCCTTTTAAGGCCAGCTCTGAGCTCCCATATTCTGGCTTCCTTCAAAAGGCCCGCCCACAGGGTGCCAGCCATGCTCCTATAGGCCAGATGCCTAGGCTATGCCCAGAACTCCTGCCAGCAATATCATTGGCCAGTGTGCTTGGACACGCATAGGAGGTTCCGGGCCCGTAGTCAGTGATTGGCCAGCGGCCTTGAGCACCACCAACAATGCATTGGAGCACGCTCATTGGGCCACCTCTGGAAGGCCCGCCCACCAGCCACATCAGCTCGACTCTGATTGGCCTGTTGTCCCAGGGACACGCCCCCATCCAGCCAGAGAATGTGAGAGTTAGAGAAGGCGAGTAGAGAAATAGATAAGTTGGAAAGAGACCAGAATTCAAAAACCTCCTACACTGTGTTCATTGATGACAGGTTCAAACCTGGCTTGTAGAGATTGTAAGGCAGCAGCTCTCATGCCCACAGACGCCAGACAGCCCCAGTCTTCACCAAATGCTGTATTACCAGACCTGACAGTAATGTGTGTGTGTGTGTGTGTGTGTGTGTGTGTGTGTGTGTCTGTCTGTCTGTCTGTGTGTGTCTGTGTGTGCTCTGAGCTCACCTATAGTAGTCTCAGAGCATGGGTGTCAAGGTAGCCAGCCTCACCTGCAACTTATGTACAGAGAACCTAGCTGGTCAGGGCAAACCAGCTAGGCCAGATTCTGGCTATGCAAGAATGCCAGAGGACTATGTGGAAGCCCAAGACCCCATTTTGAGCCCCTGGTCACCACTTACCGAATTAGGGAAAAGCTGGGCTAGTGGCAAATCAGAGCTGGAGCTGTCTCACTGACTCTTTTCCTGCTTGGGCCCTGCTCTCTCAATTTATGACTGTTTCCTTCTCCTCAATAGGAAAGTTACAAATGATGTACAGAAATATAGAGAAGGTGGGAAAAATTACCCCCATAGCCACTATTACATGTAACTATTGACTGTAAAACTTTCATCCACCAAGAAAGAACAGAATAAATATTTGTGAGGTTAAAAACATTGTAGGTTAAATAGGGAAAATTCTTTAGAGCCATGCAATACTAATCCATTGTGCACTGGATGCCACTCTCAAAAACAGTGCAGTATTAGTTGTAGTAGTGTGTAGTATCTGCAAAAGGAAATGTATTGTGTGTCCAAAGTTCCCTTCAATTATAAGACGAAATCTATCAGACAGAATAAATGACCCCGCATGTGATATAGGACTAAATATATAAATAAATATGCAAATATATGGGCATGATCTAGGAGGATTTGAAAAAATAAAAAAAAATAATAAAAAACACAGGAAGACCATAAGTCGACAATTCTAAAAATGACAGATATATATATGTATATTTATATATGTATATGTATGTATATCTTTATTATAAAGTCTGAGAGATACTGCCATGGATATGAGGAGATAGAATATGGCTTGTGTCAGAGAGACTTAGAAAACTGAGGCTCCAGAAGCCTACGTGAAATCAGGAACAAAACAAGCCAGAGCTCAGCAGTGCTCTGGAAACTATCTTTGTATATCTTGGCCTGTCAATAAAATAAGGATATAAGTAAACTATTACTGAGTGCAGACAGAATGAGTGACATCCTGTGAGAGTCAGAGACGGAGAAGGAGAGAAAATAAATAGAGCAGTTGGAAATATACCAGAAGTCAAAAACCCCATAGACTCTGTTCATTCATGACAGGTTCTAACCTGGGTTGTAGAGATTGTAAGGCAGAAGCTCTAATGCCCACAGACCCCAGACTACCCAAGCCTTCACCATATGTGTGTAGTATTTGACCCAGGAAATGCATTCTGAGTCCAGAGTTCCCTTCAATTATAAGAGAAAATCTATCAAGCAGAAGAAATGACCCTCATGTGATACCTGACTAAATAAATAAATATGCAAATAAATGAAGATGATTTAGGAGGACTTGAAAAAATAAAAAATAATGAAAAAAAAAACCACAAGAAGACCTGATTACAGCAGAAACAAAGAAACCATCTGCTGAGAAACAGAGGGCTGCTTCAAAAACTCCCTAACACTTCAGGGTCCAAGAAAATTAAGATTTCCGGAAAAAAGAAAACAAACACATATGTATTGAAGCTTACACTAGAAAAAGGAGGGAAATTCTGGGCTATGATAATTACAATAAGGATGCTGATAGAAACACGATTATAAATGCTACTGGAAGGTTCTATTATTTATAACTGTATTGAATCCTTCTCCAACTATATGTCCAATTATTTCTGAAAAACTAGGCTGTTATAAATGTGGTAATTCTGAATTAAGGTCAAATACATAGGTCGACAACTCAAAAATTGACAGATATATAAATATATATGTTTATATATATGTATGTATCTCTTTATTATAAACTCTGAGTGATACTGGCATGGAAATGAGGAGACAGAATATGGCTTGTGTCAGAAAGACTTACAAACTGATGCTCCAGTAGCCTAGGTGAAATCGCCAACACAACAAACCAGAGCTCAGCAGTGCTCTATAACTCTCTTTGTATATCTGGGCCTGTCATAAAATAAGTATATAAGTAAAATATAAATGAGTGAAGACAGAGTGTATGAGAGCATATGAGAGTTAGAGACAGAGAAGGCGAGAAGAGAAATACATGAGTTGGAAAGAGACCAGAATTCAAAAACCTCCTACACGGTGTTCATTGATGACAGGTTCAAACCTGGCTTGTAGAGATTGTAAGGCAGCAGCTCTCATGCCCACAGACCCCAGACAGCCCCATCCTTCACCATATGCTGTACTACCAGACCTGACAGTAATATGTGTGTGTGTGTCTGTCTGTCTGTCTGTGTCTGTGTGTGCTGAGAGCTCACCTATAGTATTCTCAGAGCATGGGTAGGAAGGTAGACAGCCTCAACTTCAACTTATGTACAGATAACCTAGTTGGTCAGGGCAAGCCAGCTAGCCCAGATTCTGGTTAAGCAAGAATGCATATGCAAAGGGACTCTCAAGTCTCCCTCTCCTGAGTTCCCCATTCAATCCCATACCTCACTATCATCCAAACATTGCGAATGGGGGAACCTGGCGAATCCTCAGAACTCAGGGGCATGAGCCTGTCCATTCATGTTTGGCTGCCTACTCAGCCTCCAGGCTCACAGTCTACTACTCAGGGCATCAGATTACAAGCCCAGAAAGAACCCAGAGAGAGCTGTGTTTCAACATAGATGGGAACTGTGTTTGACCAAACAATAGTGGATGAACCCGTCCCCTTACACCTACCCTTTGGGTCTGGCTATGGCAATTGCTCCTGTGGCTTCACAATCCCTGATCATGGTGTACTGGTGTACCCTCATCACACTCAGAGAGATTCCCAGAAGTAGGCATGCATGAGTGTCGCATACAAAGTCTCTCCGCTTGCAGGAAGCACAAACTCCCCGGGCCCTTGCTATGGAGAGACAAAAGGAATATGGATGCCTCCATTGGCTGAATTAGGAGCTTCCAGTGGAGTTCACAGTCCTGCCCCTCACCTGAGGTCCTGGATGCTGCTAAAAAAGGCAATTGGAAACACCTGTTACCACTTGGGGCCTGAGGACATACTCAGGAATCCCTCCAGAAGCTAGCAGACTGGCAGACCTCCTGACCCCAGGATAGGTGTTCTCCTAGTTGGGAAGGCCGCCTGGCCAGAGGTGAGAATATTCCCTAGATACAAGAAAAAACTTCAGGTTTCAAAAGGATTTGAATCCCCATGAGGCACTTGGAAAAGTCATTGCACAGCCATCAAGACACCCTCTTTCTGAACCCTGGAAGCTTCCATTGTACATAGAAAATCTGGACACTGGTATGGCCATCAGTACCACAAATCCTTTAAATTCGGCCCAATAGAGGGAAAGCACAATGTGTGTGCCAGGGGGATAGAGTTTCACTTCTCTTGACCTGGGCTCTCATGGAATAAGGACTAGGATGCTGTGCAGGAAGGTGAGGAGGCCTGCATTTAGGCTGAGTGTCAGCCTCAGGGCCCTGCAGAATGGGAGTCAAGCACAGAGGGCCTGGACAGCTGCAGCTGGAGATGGACATGTGCCTGTTACCTGCAGTAGGATCGCTGCCTCCTCAGTTCCCACTGTACTATGCCATATGCACGAGATTAAATAATGCAAAGGGCCAAGAAAGGAAAATTTCAACACCAGGAAACCCGAGTTAACAATGCATGCACTGACTTCCAGTAAGGGCCCCGTGAAGAAGGCACGTAGAGACAGTCAGATAGACAGAATGACAGTGACCGTAAAGTACAGAAATTCTGGACCTGTGTTGATCAGTGCCAGAGCACTGAAGACAAATCCTTCATGCCCATGCATACTTCTTACAAGTGGCATTGTTATTTTATGTTTGTGAAAAAAGGTTAAACTTAGAACATCTAGGACTTACCCCACTCTGAGAAGCAACACTTGGCCAGCAGCCCACTCTCCAAAACTGCCCTTGCCTCTCCAATTTGGAAGTAGTGTTAGTGATGCTCCAACCAAGATGCAGGCTGGCGTATTGCATCTCCCTGGTCCAGCCTCAGCCTGTCCTGTGTGCAGGGAACTTCACTATGTTTATTTATTCTTTGATTTACAGTTTTGGGATAGGATTCGGTGGAGAAAAAGAGCGAGAGGGAAGTAGATCATTTGGCAGCGGTAGTTTGTGCTGAGAGAGATTTGTAGAGTGACAAGAGGTATAGGAATGGCTCTGTGAGATGTCTCTCATAACTGTGGCTCAGAAGGGCCAGGTGTATCCGCATTACTACAATAATCCAGAGCTGTTCATGTCTCTAGCTAAAAAAATATATTCAGACCTCTACATTTTACATATATATATAGCGAGAGAGAGAGAGACACTGTTGGAGTCATTTTCTACAATGGATTCAATATGACATTCAAAAATTGATTGCTAAAACCTGGAGAGGAACTGTGCATCAGGAAAAGAATTGTCCAAAGGAGTAAAATCTCAAAATCATTAGCTATATGCAGCTCCAACTGTACTGAGCGAAATAGGCTCTAGAAGGAACTCAACCAGTAGACTCTCCTCATGGACAGGCACCACAAGTTTCCTCATCTGGCAACACACACAGGGCAGCTGCTAGTTCCCAGTGCAATCCTCAGGGCAAAAACCTCTCCCTCTTCAGTGTCTTTACATCTGAAAATAACAAAAGGGCCTAGGAGAGCTACAATGGTGTCAATATTGAGCTGTAAATCAGAATATGCCAAGTGTTTTGCA
This sequence comes from Erinaceus europaeus, assembly GCF_950295315.1. Lineage (NCBI taxonomy): Eukaryota > Metazoa > Chordata > Mammalia > Eulipotyphla > Erinaceidae > Erinaceus > Erinaceus europaeus. The sequence goes on along the minus strand of NW_026647150.1, from coordinate 379,394 downwards.
CAAAATCACCTGTGCCACAGTGATTCTATTGTTCTCTCTCTCTCTCCCTCACACACACACACAAACACACACTGTCACAGTTACACACACACACATCCACAGAGGCACAGGCACAAATGGAGTTATACACATGCTCACTGGAGAGCTTCTGCAAGGCAGGGCCCTGGGCTGAACCCTGCTTCGCACTTCCTCAAGCACGCCCAGCCTTTAAGGTCAGGTCTGAGCTCCCATAGTAGGGCTTCCCTCAAATGGCCCACCCACAGGGCACAAGCCATGCACTGATAGGCCAGAAGCCTAGGCCTCTCCCAGAACCCCTGACAGAAATCTCATTGGCCAGTGTGCTTGGACATGCCCAGGAGGTTCCAGGCCCCTAGTCAGTGATTGGCCAGCAGCCTTGAACACCGCCAACACGGCCTTGGAGCCCGCTCATTGGGCAGCCTCTGGAAGGCCTGCCCACAAGCCACATCAGCTCGACGCTGATTGGACTGTTGTCCCAGGGAAACGCCCCCAGCCAGCCAGAGAATGTGAGAGTTAGAGAAGGCGAGAAGAGAAATAGATGAGTTGGAAAGAAACCAGAATTCAAAAATCTCCTACACTGTGTTCATTGATGACAGGTTCAAACCTGGCTTGTAGAGATTGTAAGGCAGCAGCTCTCATGCCCACAGACTCCAGACAGCCCCAGTCTTCACCATATGCTGTACTACCAGACCTGACAGTATGTGTGTGTGTGTCTGTGGGTCTGACTGTGTGTGTCTGTGTGTGCTCAGAGCTCACCTAAAGTAGTCTCAGAGCATGAGTGTCAAGGGAGCCAGCCTCACCTGCAACTTATGTACATAGAACCTAGCTGGTCAGGGCAAGCCAGCTAGCCCAGATGCTGGCTAAGCAAGAATGCCAGAGAACTATGTGGAAGCCCAAGACCCCATTTTGAGCCCCTGTTCACCACTTACCGAATTATTGAAAAGCTGGGCTATTGGCAAATCATAGGTTCAGCTGTCTCTCTGTCTCTCTTCCTGCTGAGCACAGGGATTCACAAACTCCCAGCAGAGTCATCCCAGACAAAGAGAGAAACCCCTTCCACTTGCAAAGCCAAATGGGGCATCCCCCCACCCACAGGAAAGAACAGATGTCTAGGGCACTCTACATCAATTTCAACCTTGCTGTCCATGGGCCACAAATCCCAGAGTTCTCCTCATTCCACAGAATCACTACACTCAACTATGGGCTTTGGTGCCACACAGCAGAATGCAGCTGAGCTCCCCCATGCCACTCCACTTTGAGTCTACACAGAAAATTACACACAGCATGGGAATAGCAAAGGAAAGAACCCATCTGAGGACCACCTGGGAGAATGCACAACAGTGTCCAGAATATCCAATGTGCCATTCATATTTGAAAAACCACTTGTGCAGTGGAAACTTCCTTTGTCATAGCACAAGCCAGTCCCGAGGATCCTGCATCAGGAATAAAGAAACAACAGCGGTAATCATAACTTAAAAACACTTATGTACACTTACACACACTCACACACACACCCTCCCACAGAGACGCACACACTTTTCCATGAAATAACGTGGATTGGGGTTGCTATTTTGCACTCAAGTAAAAAGTCAAAGTTTCATGGGTGGAGGGGAGAAGTGTTAAGTTTCTGGCATATGAAGGTGAGAAGTGCCTAGAGAAGATCGATAGTTACATGGACAACGAAGGGAGCATGGGTTGGAGACACAGCTGTTGGAGATGCCAGGGAACTATGTGGAAGCCCAGCACCCCGTTTTAAGCCCCTGCTCACCACTTACCCAGCTAGGGAAAAGCTGGGCTAGTGTCAAATCAGAACTGCAGCTGTCTCTCTGTCTCTCTTCCTGCTTGGGCCCTGCTCTCTCAATTTATGACTGTTTCCTTCAGCTCAATAAGAAAGTTACAAATGATGTACAGAAATACAAGGAAAGTGGAAAAAATTACCCCCGTACCCACTATTACATGTAACTGTTGACTGTAAACCATTCATCCCCCAAGAAAGAACAGAATAAATATTTGTGAGGTTAAAAACATTGTACGTTAAATAGGGAACATTCTTTAGAGTGATGCAATAGTAATCCATTGTGCATTGGATGTCACTGTCAAAAACAGTACAGTAGTAGTTGTAGTAGTGTGTAGTATCTGCAAAAGGAAATGTATTGTGTGTCAAAGTTCCCGTCAATTATAAGAGAAAATCTACCAGGCAGAAGAAATGACCCCTCATGTGATATGAGACTAAATAAATAAATAAATATGCAAATAAATGGGGATGATCTAGGAGGATTTGAAAAAAATAAAAACAAAAACCACAGGAACCCCTGATTACAGCAGAAATATAGAAAATGTCTGCTGAGAAACAGAGGGCTGCTTCAAAACTTCCCTGACACTTCAGGGTACAGGCAAATTAAGAATTCCCGAGAATGAAAAGAAAGGCATACGTATTGAAGATTACACTAGAATATGGAAGCAAGTTCTGTGCTATGATAATTACAATGAGGATACTGACAGAAAGGCTACTGGAAATGGTCCTGGAAAGTTTATAATTTATAATTGTAGTGATGTGTGAAAGCATGTGAGAGTTAGAGACAGAGAAGGCGAGAAGAGAAATAGATGAGTTGGAAAGAGACCAGAAGTCAAAAACCTCCTACACTGTGTTCATTGATGACAGGTTCAAACCTGGCTTGCAAAGACTGTAAGGCAGCAGCTCTCATGCCCACAGACCCCAGACAGCCCCAGTCTTCACCATATGCTGTACTACCAGACCTGACAGTAATGTGTGTATGTGTCTGTCTGTCTGTGTGTGTCTGTGTGTGCTCAGAGCTCACCTGTAGTAGTTTCAGAGCATGGGTGGCAAGGTAGCCAGCCTCACCTGCACTTATGTACGGAGACCCTAGCTAGTCAGGGCAAGCCAGCTAGCCCAGATTCTGGCTAAGCAAGAATACATATGCAAAGGGACTCTCATGCCTCCCTCTTCTGAGTTCCCGATTCAATCCCATGCCTCACTATCATCCAAACACTGCCAAAAGGGTAAGCTGGGTCACCCCTCAGAATTCAGGGCCAGGAGCTGTCCAATCACGTTTGGCTGCCTACTCAGCCTCCAGACTCTCAGTCCACTGCTCAGGGCAACAGATTACTAGCCCAGAAAGAACCCAGAAATAGCTGTGTTTCAATGTAGATGGGAACTGTGTTTGACCTAACAATAGTGGATGAACCTGGCCCCTCACACCTACCCTTTGGGTCCGGCTAAGGCAATTGCTCCTGAGGCCTCACAATCCCTGTTCATGGTGTCCTGGTGTCTCCACATGACACGCAGAGAGATTCCCAGAAGTAGGCATGCGTGAGTTTCCCATACAAAATCGCTCTGCTGCAGGAAGCACAAACTCCCCAGGCCCTTGCTATGGAGGGACAAAAGGAAGATGGATGCCTCCATTGGCTAAATTAGGAGCTTCCAGTGTAGATCACAGCCCCGCCCCTCACCTGAGGGCCTGGCTGCTGCTAATAAAGGCAATTGGAAACACCTGCTACCACTTGGGGCACTTGAGAAATAGATGAGTTGGAAAGAGACCAGAATTCAATAACCTCCTACACTGTGTTCATTGATGACAGGTTTATACCTGGATTGTCTTGATTGTAAGGCAGTAGATCTCATGCCCACAGACCCCAGAAAGCCTTCACCATATGCTGTACTACCATGCCTGACAGTAATGTGTATGTCTGTGTGTGCTCAGAGCTCACCTGTAGTAGTCTCGGAGCATGGGTGTCAAGGTTGCCAGTCTCACCTGCAACTTGTGTACAGAGAATCTAGATTGTCAGGGCAAGCAAGCTAGCCCAGATTCTGGCTAAGCAAGAACGCCAGAGTACGATGTGGAAGCCCAGGACCACATTTTGAGCCCCTGGTCACCACTTACCCAGCTAGGGAAAAGCTGAGCTACTGGCAAATCAGAGCTGCAGCTGTCTCTCTGTCTCTCTTCCTGCTTGGACCCTGCTCTCTCAATTTATTACTGTTTCTTTCTCCTCAATAAGAAAGCTATAAATGATGTACAGAAACACAGGGAAAGTGGCAAAAATTACCCCCGTGCCCACTATTACATGTAATTGTTGACTGTAAACCATTCCTCCCCCAAGAAAGAACAGAATAAATATTTGTTAGGTTAAAAACATTGTAGGTTAAATAGGGAACATTCTTTAGAGCCATGCAATACTAATCCATTCTGCATTGGATGTCACTGTCAAAAACAGTGCAGTAGTAGTTGGAGTAGTGTGTAGTATCTGCAAAAGTTAATTTATTGTGTGTCAAAAGTTCCCTTCAATTATAAGAGAAAATCTATCAGGCAGAAGAAATTACCCCTCATGTGATATCGGACTAAATATATAAATAAATATGAAAATATCTGGGGATGATCGAGCAGGATTTAAAAAAAATAAAAAATAAAAACAAAAACCACAGGAAGACCTGATTTCAGCAAAAATATAGAAAACGTCTGCTGAGAAACAGAGGGCTGCTTCAAAAATTCCCTGACACTTCAGGGTCCAGGCAAATTTAGAATTCCTGTGAATGAAAAGAAACACATACATATTGAAACTTACACTAGAGAAAGGAGGCAAGTTCTGTACTACGATAATTACAATAAGGATACTGATAGAAAGGCTATTTGAAATGCTCCTGGAAGGTTTATAATTTATAATTGTAGTGAATACTGCTCCAACTATGTGACCAATTATTTGTGAATAAGGAGGCTGTTATAAATGTGGTAATTCTGCATTAAGATCAAATGAAAAGGTCAAAAATTCTAAAAATGACTGATATCTATATATATGTATATATATGTACATATATGTATGTGTTTATTATAAACTATGAGGTATACTGGCATAGCTATGAGGAGACAGAGCATGTTTTGTGACATAGAGACTTACAAAGCTGAGGCTCCAGAAACCTAGGTGAAATCGCCAACAAAACAAGCTAGAGCTCAGCAGTGCCCTGGTGACTCTCTTTGTATATCTGGGCCTGTCAGTAAAATAATATATAAGTAAAATATTAATGAGTGCAGACAGAGTGAGTGAGAGCATGTGAGACTCAGAGACAGAGAAGGCAAGAAGTGAAATAGAAGAGTTGGAAAGACACCAGAAGTCAAAAACCTCCCACACTGTGTTCATTGATGACAGGTTCAAACCTGCGTTGTAGAGATTGTAATGCAGCAGTCTCATGTCCACAGACCTCAGACCACCCCAGTCTTCACCATATGTGTGTAGTATTTATGACAGGAAATGTATTGTGAGTGTAAACTTCCCTTCAATTATAAGAGAAAAATCTATCAAGCAGAATAAATGACCCTTCATGTAATATAGGACTAAATAAATAAATAAATATGTAAATAAATGGGGATGATCTAGGAGGCTTTGAAAAGAATGAAAAATAAAACCAAAAAGCACAAGAAGACCTGATTACAGCAGAAACATAGAAACCATCTGCTGAGAAACAGAGGGCAGCTTAAAAAATTTTGAGACACTTCAGAGTCCAGGGAAATTAAGATTTCAGGAGAATGAAATGAAACTCATATGTTTTGAAGCTTACGTTAGAGAAAGGAGGTGAGTTCTGTACTATGATAATTACAATAAGGATGCTGATAGAAATGCTATTAGAATTGCTACTGGAAGGTTCTATTATTTATAATTGTATTGAGTCCTGCTCCAGCTATGTGGCCAATTATTAATGAAAAAGGAAGCTGTTATAAATGTGTTAATTCTGATTTAGATCAATTACATAGGTTGATAATTACAAAAATGGCATATATATATATATATATATATATATATATATATATATATATGTCTTTATTATAAAGTCTGAGAGATACTGCCATGGATATGAGGAGACAGAATATGGCTTGTGTCAGCGAGAATCACAAAGCTGAAGCTCAAGTAGCCTTTATGAAAACACCAACAAAAAATCCAAAGCTCAGCAGTGCTCTGGTAACTCTCTTTGTATACCTGGGCCTGTCAGTAAAATAAGTATATAAGTAAAATATTAATGAGTGAAGACAGAGTGTGTGAGAGCATGTGAGAGTTAGAGACAGAGAAGGCGAGAAGAGAAATAGATGAGTTGGAAAGAGACCAGAATTCAAAAACCTCCTACACTGTCTTCATTGATGACAGGTTCAAAACTGGCTTGTAGAGATTTTAGGGCAGCAACTCTCATGCTCACCGACCCCAGACAGCCCCAGCCTTCACTATATGCTGTACTATCAGAACTGACAGTAATGTGTGTGTGTGTGTGTGTGTGTGTCTGTCTGTCAGTGTGTGTCTGTGTGTGCTCAGAACTCACCTATAGTAGTCTAAGAGCATGGGTGGTAAGGTGTCCTGCCTCACCAGAGACTTATGTACAGAGAACCTAGCTGGTTAGGGAAAGCCAGATAGCCCAGATTCTGCCTAAGAAAGAATGCATATGCAAAGGGACTCTCATGTCTCGCTCTCCTGAGTTCCCTATTCAATCTCATGCCTCACTTCATTCAAACACTGCCAATGTGGGAAGCTGGGCACCCCTCAGAATTCAGGGGCAGGAACCTGTCCAGTCACGTTTGGCTGCATACTCAGCCTCCAGGCTCCCAGTCCACTTCTCAGTGGACAGCAGATTACAAGCCCAGAAAGAACCCAGAAAGAGTTTCAACATAGATGGGAACTCTGATTGACCAAACAATAGTGGATGAACCCGGCCCCTTACACCTCCCCTTTGGGTCCAGGTAAGGCAATTTCACCTGTTTCCTCGCAATCATTGATCATAGTGTCCTGGTGTCCACACATCAGAATCAGAGAGATTCCGAGAAGTAGCCATCCATGAGTGTCCCATACAAAGTCGCTCTGCTTGCAGGAAGCACAAACTCACTGGGCCCTGGCTATGGAGAGATAAAAGGAAGATGGATGCCTCCATTGGCTGAATTAGGAGTTTCCAGTGGAGATCACAGCCCCGCCCATCACCTGAGGGTCTGGAAGCTGCTAATAAAGGCAATTGGAAACACTTGTTACCACTTGGGACCTGAGGACATACTCAGGAATCCCTCCAGGAGCTAGTAGGCTGGCAGACCTCCTGACCCCGGGATAGCTGTGCTCCTAGTTTGGAGGGCCTTCAGGCCAGAGGTGAGAATAGTGCCTAGATACAAGAAAGAACTTCAGGTTTAAAGGATTTGAAACCCCAGGAGGCAATTGGAAAAGACAATTCACAGCCATCAAAACACCCTCTTTCAGAACCCTGGAAGCTTCCGTTTTGCGTGGAAAATCTGGACACTGGTGTGGCCATCAGTACCACAGATCCTTTACATTCAGCCCAACAGAGGGAAAGCACAATGTGTGTGCCAGGGGGATAGAGTTTCACTTCTTTTCACCTGGGCTTTCATTAAATAAGTACAAGGATGCGGTGCAGGAAATTGAGGAGGGCTGCATTTAAGCTGAGTGTCATACTCAGGGCCATGGAGAATGGGAGTCAAGCACAGAGGGCCTGGAAAGCTGAAGCTGGAGATGGACGTATGCCTGTTACCTGCAGTAGTGTTGCTGTCTCCTCATTTCCCCAATGTACTACACCACATGCAGGAGACTAAATTATCCAAAGGGCAAAGAAAGGAAAATTTCAACACCAGGAAGTCCGAGATCACAATGCATGCACTGACATCCAATAAGGGCCCAGTGAAGTAGGCATGTAGAGACAGTCAGAGAGACAGAATGACAGTGATAGAAAAGGACTGAAATTCTGGCCCTGTGTTGATCAGTGCCAGAGCACTGAAGATAAACTCCATGCCCATGCATACTTCTTACAAGTGGCTTAGTTATTTTATGTTTGTGAGGAAAGGTTACACTTAGAACATCTAGGTCTTAGCCCACTCTGAGAAGCAACACTTGATCTTCATGCCACTCTCCAAAACTGCCCTTGACTCTTTAATTAGGAAGTAGTCTTAGTGATGCTCCACCCAAGATGCAGGCAGGGGTATTGCATCTCCCTGGTCCAGCCTCAGACTGTCCTCTGTACAGGGAACTGCACTATGTCTATTTATTCTTTGATTTACAGTTTTGGGATAGGTCTCGGTGGACAAAAAGAGCAAGATGGAAGTAGATGATTTGGCAGCTGTAGTTTGTGCTGAGATTTGTAGTGTGATAAGAGGTATATGAATGGCTCTGTGAGATGTCTCTCATGACTGTGGCTCAGAAGGGCCAGGTGTATCCGCATTAATACCCTAATGCAGAGCTGTGCAGGTCTCTAGTTAAAATTTTTTCAGATCTCTACATGTTACATATATGTATATATAGTGAGAGACAGAGAGGGAGAGAGAGAGCAAGACACTGATGTACTCATTTTCTACAATGGATGCGATATGACATTCAGACAATTGACTGCTAAAACCTGGAGACAAACTGTGCATCAGGAAAAGAATTGTCCAAAGGAGTAAAATCTCCCAATCACTAGCTATATGCAGCTCCAATGGGACCTAGCGAAAAAGGCTCGAGAAGGAATTCGTCCAGGACACTCTCCACATGGACAGGCACCACAAGTTTCCTAGTCTGGCAAAACACACAAGGCAGTTGCTAGTTCCCAGTGCAATCCTCAGGGCAAAAACCTCTCCCTCTTCAGTGTCTTTACATCTGAAAATAAGAAAAGTGACCAAGGGCCAAGGAGAGCTACAATGGTGTCAATATTGAGCTGTAAATCAGAATGTGCCAAGTGTTTTGCACAAAATCACCTGTGCCACAGTGATTCTATTGTTCTCTCTCTCTCTCCCTCCCTCCCACACACACACAAACACACACTCTCACAGTTACACACACGCACACATCCACAGAGGCACAGGCACAAAGGGAGTTATACACATGCACACTGGACAGCTTCTGCAAGGCAGGGCCCTGGGTGAACCCTTCTTCGCACTTCCTGGAAGCACGCCCAGCCTTTTAAATCCAGCTCTGAGCTCCCATTGTCGGGCATACTTCAGAAGGCCCACGGACAGGGCACCAGCCATGCTCTGATATGCCAGAGGCCTAGGCCACGGCCAGAAACCCTGACAGCAATATCATTGGCCTGTGTTCTAGGACACGCCCAGGAGTGTCAAGGCCCCTAGTCAGTGATTGGCTAGCAACCTTGAGCACCCCCCACCCGGCCCTGCAGCACGCTCATAGGGCAGCCTCTGGAAGGCCCTCCATCCAGCCACTTCTGCTGGAAAGAGATGAGAATTCAAAAACCTCCTACACTGTGTTCATTGATGACAGGTTCAAAGCTGGCTTGTAGAGATTTTAAGGCAGCAGTTCTCATGCCCACAAACCACAGACAGCCCCAGCCTTCACCATATGCTGTACTACCAGACCTAACAATAATGTGTGATTGTGTGTCTGTCTGTCTGTCTGTGTCTGTGTGTGCTTAGAACTCACCTATAGTAGTCTCAGAGCATGGGTGCGAAGGTAGCCAGCCTCACCTGCAACTTATGTACAGAGAACCTAGCTTGTCAGGGCAAGCCAGAAGCCCAGATTCTGGTTCAGCAAGAATGCACATGCAAAGGGACTCTCATGTCTCCCTCTCCTGAGTTGCCTATTCAATCTCATTCCTCACTATCATCCAAACAATGCCAACAGGGTAAGCTGGGGCACCCCACAGAATTCAAGGGCAGGAGCCTGTCCAGTCACGTTTGGCTACCTTCTCAGCCTCCAGACTCTCATTCCACTGCTCCTGGCAGCTGATTATAAGCCCAGAAAGAACCCAAAAAGAGCTGTGTTTCAACATAGAAGGGAACTGTGTTTGACCAAACAATAGTGGATGAACCCGGCCCCTTACACCTACCCTTTGGGTCTGGCTAAAGCAATTGCTCCTGTGGCCTCACAATCCCTGATCATGGTGTCCTGGTGTCCACACATAACACTCAGAGAGATTCCCAGAAGTAGGCATGCATGAGTGTCACATACAAAGTCGCTCTGCTTGCAGGAAGCACAAACTCCCTGGGCCCTTGGTATGGAGAGACAAAAGGAAGATGGATGCCTCCATTGGCTGACTTAGGAGCTTCCAGTGGAGATCACAGCCCCGCCCTTCACCTGAGGGCCTGGCTGCTGCTAATAAAGGTAATTGGAAACACCTGTTACCACTTGGGGCTTGAGGACATACTCAGGAATCCCTCCAGGGCTAGCAGGCTGGCAGACCTCCTGACCCCTGGATAGATGTGCTCCTAGTTGGGAGGGCCTTCGGGCCAGAGGTGAGAATATTCCCTAGATGCAAAAACATAATTCAGGTTTCAAAAGGATTTGAAAACCCAGGAGGCACTTGGAAAAGACATTTCACAGCCATCAAAGCACCCTCTTTCTGAACTCTGGAAGCTTCCGTTTTGCATGGAAAATCTGGACATTGGTGTGGCCATCAGTACCACAGATCCTTTACATTCAGCTCAATAGAGGGAAAAAAACAAAGTGTGTGCCAGGGTGGTAGAGTTTCACTTCTCTTGACCTGGGCTCTCTTGGAAATATGGACAAGAATGTTGTGCAGGAAATTGAGGAGGGCGGCATTTAGGCTGAGTGTCAGCCACAGGGCCCTGGAGAATGGGAGTCAAGCTCAGATGGCCAGGACAGCTGCAGCTGGAGATGGACATATGCCTGTTACCTGCAGCAGGAAAGCTGTCATCTAAGTTCTCCTCTGTACTATGCCATATGCACGAGATTAAATAATCCAAAGGGGAAAGAAAGGAAAATTTAAACACCAGGAAGACCGAGTTCACGATGCATGCACTGACTTCCACAAAGGGTCCAGGGAGTAAGGCACTTAGAGAGAGTCAGAGAGACAGTATGACAGTGACTGAAAAGGACATAAATTCAGGCCCTGTGTTGATCAGTGCCAGAGCACTGAAGACAAACACTCCATGCCCATGCATACTTCTTACAAGTGGCATTGTTATTTTATGTTTGTGAGGAAAGTTTACACTTAGAACATCTAGGTCTTAGCCCACTCTGAGAAGCCACCCTTGGCCTTTAGTCCACTCTCCAAAACTGCCCTTGGCTCTCCAAATTGGAAGTAGTTTTAGTGATGATCCAGCCAAATGCAGGCTGGCGTATTTCATCTCCCCGTTCCAGCCTCAGCCTGTGCTGTGTGCAGGGAACTGAACAATGTCTATTTCTTCTTTGATTTACAGTTTTAGGATAGGTCTCGGTGGACAAAAAGAGCAAGAGGGAAGTAGATGATTTGGCAGCTGTAGTTTGTGCTGAGAGAGATTTGTAGAGTGACAAGAGGAAAACAAATGGCTGTTGAGATATCTCTCATGACTGTGGCTCTGAAGGGCCAGGTGTATCCACATTACTACCCAAATCCAGAGCTGTGCAGGTGATTACTAAAACCTAGAGAGAAACTGTGCATCGGGAAAAAATTGTCCAAGGGAGTAAAATCTCCAAATCATTAGTTATATGCAGCTCTAACGGGACCTGGCTAGAAAGGCTTGAGAAGGAACTCATCCAGGAGACTCTCCACATGGACAGGCACCACAAGTTTCCTAGTCTGGCAACACACACAGGGCAGCTGCTAGTTCCCAGTGCAAGCCTCAGGGCAAAACCCTCTCCCTCTTCAGTGTCTTTACATCTGAAAATAAGAAAAGTGACCAAGGGCCAAGGAGAGCTAGAATGGTGTCAATATTGAGCTGTAAATCAGAATGAGCAAAGAGTTTTGCACAAAATCACCTGTGCCACAGTTGTTCTGTTGTTCTCTCTCTCTCTACCTCCCTCACACACACACACACAAACACACACAAACAAACACTCTCAGAGTTACACACACGCACACATCCACAGAGGCACAGGCACAAACGGAGTTATACACATGCACATTGGACAGCTTCTGTAAGGCAGGGTCCTGGGTGAACCCTGCTTCGCACTTCCTGGAAGCACGCCCAGCCTTTTAATGCCAGCTCGGAGCTCCCATTGTCGGGCTTACTTCAGAAAGCCCGCAAACAGGGCACCAGCCATGCTCTGATATGTCAGAGGCCTAGGCCACGCCCAGAACCCCTGCCAGCAATATCATTGTCCAGTGTGCTAGGACAAACCTAGTAGTGTCAATGCCCAAAGTCAGTGATTGTCCAGCAAATTTGAGCACCGCCCACACGGCCCTGCAGCATGCTCATTGGGCAGCCTCTGGAAGGCCCGCCCACCAGCCACTTCTGCTGGAAAGAGATGAGATTCAAAAACCTCCTACACTGTGTTCATTGATGACAGGTTCAAAGCTGGCTTGTAGAGATTGTAAGGCAGCAGTTCTCATGCCCACAGACCCCAGACAGCCCCAGCCTTCACCATATGCTGTACTACCAGAACTGACAGTAATGTGTGTGTGTGTGTGTGTGTGTGTGTGTGTGTGTGTGTGTGTGTGTGTGTGTCAGTCTGTCTGTCTGTGTCTGTGTGTGCTCAGAACTCACCTATAGTAGTCTCAGAGCATGGGTGGGAAGGTAGCCAGCCTCTCCTGCAACTTATGTACAGAGAACCTAACTGGTTAGGGCAAGCCAGCTAGCCCAGATTCTGGATAAGCAGGAATGCACATGCAAAGGGACTCTCATGTCTCCCTCTCCTGAGTTCCTGATTCAATCTCATGCCTCACTATCATCCAAACACTGCCAATGGGGGAAGCTGGGGCACCCCTCAGAATTCAGGGGCTGGAGCCTGTCCAGTCTCATTTGGCTGCCTACTCAGCCTCTAGACTCTCAGTCCACTGTTCAGGGCAGCAGATTACAAGCCCAGAATGAACCCAGAGAGAGTTGTGTTTCAACATAGATGTGAACTGTGTTTGACCAAACAATAGTGGATGAACCCGGACCCTCACACCTACCCTTTGGGTCCGGCTAAGGCAATTGCTCCTGTGGCCTCACAATCCCTGATCATGGTGTCCTGGTGTCCACACATCACACTCAGAGAGATTCCCAGAAGTAGGCATGCATGAGTGTCACAAACAAAGTCGCTCTGCTTGCAGGAAGCACAAACTCCCTGGGCCCTTGTTATGGAGAGACAAAATTAAGATGGATGCCTACATTGGCTGAATTCAGAGCTTCCAGAGGAGATCACATCCCCGCCCCTAACCTGAGGGCCTGGCTGCTGATAATAAAGGCAATTGGAAACACCTCTTGCCACTTGAGGCCTGAGGACATACTCAGGAATCCCTCCAAGAGCTAGCAGGCTTGCAGACCTCCTGACCCCTGGATAGCTGTGCTCCTAGTTGGGAGGGCCTTCCAGCCAAGGTGAGAACATTCCCTAGATACAAGAACAAACTACAGGTTTCAAAAGGATTTGAAACTCCAGGAGGCACTTGTAAAAGGCATTTCAAAGCCATCAAAACACCCTCTTTCTGAACCTGGAAGCTTACGTTTTGCATGGAAAATCTGGACACTGGTGTGGCCATCAGTACCACAGATCCTTTACATTCGGCCCAATAGAGGGAAAGCACAATGTGTGTGCAATGGTGGTAGAGTTTCACTTCTCTTGAACTGGGCTCTCATGGAATTAGGACAAGGATGTGGTGCAGGAAATTGTGGAGGGCTGCATTTAGGCTGAGTGTCAGCCACAGGGCCTTGGAGAATGGGAGTCAAGCACAGAGGGCCTGGACAGCTGCAGCTGGAGATGGACATATGCCTGTTACCTGCAGCAGGTACTGTGTCTCCTAAGTTCCCCCTCTGTACTATGCCATATGCACGAGACTAAGTAATCCAAAGGGCAACGAAAGGAAAATTTCAACACCAGGAAGACCGAGTTCACAATGCATGCACTGACTTCCAGGAAGGATCCAGTTAAGAAGGCACGTAGAGACAGTCAGAGAGACAGAATGACAGTGACACAAAAGGACTGAAATTCTGGCCCTGTGTTGATCAGTGTCAGAGCACTGAAGAGAATCCCTCCATTCCCATGCATACTTCTTACAAGTGGCATTGTTATTTTATGTTTGTGAGGAAAGTTTATACTTAGAACATCTAGGTCTTAGCCACTCTGAGAAGCAACACTTGGCCAGCAGCCCACTCAACAAAACTTCCCCTGCCTCTCCAAATTGGAAGTAGTTTTAGTGATGCACCAGCCATATTCAGGCTGGCATATTTCATCTCCCCGGTCCACCCTCAGCCTGTCCTGTGTGCAGGGAACTGCACTATGTCTATTTCTTCTTTGATTTACACTTTTGGGATAGGACTTGGTGGACAATAAGAGCAAGAGGGAAGTAGATGTTTTGGCAGCTGTAGTTTTTGCGAGAGAGATGTGTAGAGTGACAAGAGATAAACAATGGCTCTATGAGATGTCGCTCATGACTGTGGCTAAGTAGGGCAAGGTGTATCAGCATTACTACCCAAATACAGAGCTTTGCAGGTATCTAGCTAAAATATATTTTCAGATCTATACATTATATATATATATATATATATATACATGCATGTATATATATACATATATATATATAAAGAGAGAGAGTGAGAAAGAGAGCAAGACACTGATATATTCATTCTCTACAATGGATGCAATATGACATTCAGACAATTGATTGCTAAAACAGGAGAGAAACTGTGCATCAGGAAAAAATTTTTCCAAAGGAGTAAAATCTCCAAATCATTAGCTATATGCAGATCCAAAGGGACCTAGCGAAAAAGGCTTGATTAGGAACTCATCCAGGAGACTCTCCACATGGACAGGCACCACAAGTTTCCTAGTCTGGCAACACACACATGGCAGCTGCTAGTTCCCAGTGTAACCCTCAGGGCAAAAACCCCTCCCTCTTCAGTGTCTTTACATCTGAAAAGAAAAAAAGTGACCAAGGGCCAAGGAGAGCTACAATGGTGTCAATATTGAGCTGTAAATCAGAATGTGCCAAGTGTTTTGCACAAAATCACCTGTACCACAGTGATTCTGTGGTTCTCTATCTCTCCCCCTCCCTCATACACACACAAACACACACTCTCACAGTTACACACACGCACACATACACAGTGGCACTGTCACATATGGAGTTATACACATGCACACTGGACAGCTTCTGCAATTCATGGCCCTGGGTGAACCCTGCTTCGCACTTCCTGGAAGCACGCCCAGCCTTTTGAGGCCAACTCTGAGCTCCCATTTTCGGGCTTACTTCAGAAGGCCCGCAGACAGGGCACCAGCCATGCTCTGATATGCCAGAGGCCTAGGCCACGCCCAGAACCCCTGCCAGCAATATCATTGCCCAGTGTACTAGGACACGCCCAGGAGTGTCAAGGCCCCTAGTCAGTGATTGGCCAGAAACCTTGAGCACCGCCCACACGGCTCTGCAGCACGCTCATTGGGCAGCCTCTAGAAGGCCCGCCCACCATCCACTTCTGCTGGAAAGATGAGAATTCAAAAACCTCCTACACTGTGTTCATAGATGACAGGTTCAAAGCTGGCTTGTAGAGATTGTAATGCAGCACCACTCATGCCCACAGACCCCAGACAGCCCCAGCCTTCATCATATGCTGTACTACTAGACCTGACAGTAATGTGTTTGTGTGTGTCTGTCTGTCTGTCTGTGTCTTTGTGTGCTCAGAGTTCACAGATCACCTATAGTAGTCTCAGAGCCTGGGTGGGAAGGTATCCAGCCTCTCCTGCAATTTATGTACAGAGAAACTAGCTGGTCAGGGCAAGCCAGCTAGCCCAGATTCTGGCTAAGCAAGAATGCACATGCAAAGGGACTATCATGTCTCCTATCCTGAGTTCCCGATTCAGTCTCATGCCTCACTATCATCCAAACACTTCCAACAGGGTAAGCTGGGGCACCCATCAGAATTCAAGGGTAGGAGCCTGTCCACTCATGTTTGGATACCTACTCAGCCTCCAGACTCTCAGTCCACTGCTCAGGGCAGCAGATTACAAGCCCAGAATGAACCCAGAAAGAGCTGTGTTTCAACATAGATGGGAACTGTGTTTGACCAAACAATAGTGGATGAACCCAGCCCCTTATACCTACCCTTTGGGTCCAGCTAAGGCAATTGCTCGTGTGGCCTCACAATTCCTGATCACGCTGTCCTGGTGTCCACACATCACACTCAGAGAGATTCCCAGAAGTAGGCATACATGAGTGTCCCATACAAAGTCGCTCTGCTTGCAGGAAGCACAAACTCTCCAGGCCCTTGTTATGGAGAGACAAAAGGAAGATGGATGCCTCCATTGGCTGAAATAGGAGCTTCCAGTGGATATCACAGCCCCACCCCTCCCCTGAGGTCCTGGCTGCTGCTAATAAAGGCAATTGGAAACACCTGTTACTACTTGAGGCCTGATGACATACTCAGGAATCCCTCCAGGAGCTAGAAGGCTGGCAGACCTCCTGACCCCGGGATAGCTGTGTTCCCAGTTAGGAGGGCGTTCGGGCCAGAGGTGAGAATATTCCCTAGATACAAGAACTAACGTTAGGTTTTAAAAGGATTTGAAACCCCAGGAGGCACTTTTAAAAGACATTTCACAGTCATCAAAACACCCACTTTCTGAACCCTGGAAGCTTCCGTTTTGCATGGAAAATCTGGATACTGGTGTGGCCATCAGTACCACAGATCCTTTACATTCGGCCCATTAGAAGGAAAGCACAATGTGTGTGCCAGGGTGGTAGAGTTTCACTTCTCTTGACATGGGCTCTCATGGAATAAGGACAAGGATTGCTGCAGGAAATGGAGGAGGGCTGCAATTAGGCTGAGTGTCAGCCACAGGACCCTGGAGAATGGGAGTCAAGCACAGAGGGCCTGGACAGCTGCAGCTGGAGTTGGACATATGCCTATTACCTGCAGCAGGAACGCTGTCTCCTAAGTTCTCCTCTGTACTACGCCATATGCACGACTAAGTAATCTAAAGGGCAAAGAAAGGAAAATTTCAACACCAGGAAGACCGAGTTCACGATGCATGCACTGACTTCCACAAAGGGTCCAGGGAAGAAGGCACATAGAGACAGTCAGAGAGACAGAATGACAGTGACTGAAGAGGACAGAAATTCTGGCCTTGTTTTGATCAGTGCCAGAGCACTGAAGACAAACACTCCATTCCCATACATACTTCTTACAAGTGGCATTGTGATTTTATGTTTTTGAGGAAAGGTTACACTTAGAACATCTAGGTCTTACCCCACTCTGAGAAGCAACACTTGGCCTGCAGCCCACTCTCCAAAACTGCCCTTGCCTCTCCAAATTGGAAGTAGTTTTAGTGATGCTCCAGCCAAATGCAGGCTGGCGTATTTCATCTTCCCGGTCCAACTTCACCCTGTACTGTTTTCAGGGTACTGAACAATGTCTATTTCTTCTTTGATTTACTATTTTGGGATAGGACTCGGTGGACAAAAAGAGCAAGAGTGAAGTAGATGATTTGGCAGCTGTAGTTTGTGCTGAGAGATTTGTAGAGTGACAAGAGGTAAACGAATGGCTCTGTGAGATGTCTCTCATGACTCTGGCTCAGAAGGGCCAGTTGTATCCGCATTACTACCGTAATCCAGAGCTGTGCAGGTCTCTAGCTAAAATATATATTTTCAGACCCCAACATGATATATATATATATATATATATATATATATATATATAAAGAGAGAGAGAGAGAGAGAGAGAGCAAGACACTGATGTAGTCATTTTCTACAATGGATGCGATATGACATTCAGACAATTGATTGCTAAAACCTGGAGAGAAACTGTGCATCAGGAAAAGAATTGTCCAAAGGAGTAAAATCTCCAAATCATTAGCTATATGCAGATCCAACGGGAATTAGCTAAAAAGGCTCCAGAAGGAGCTCATCCAGGAGACTCTCCACATGGACACGCACCACAAGTTTCCTAGTCTGGCAACACACACAGGGCAGATGCTAGTTGCCAGTGCAAGCCTGAGGGCAAAAACCTCTCCCTCTTCAGTTTCTTTACATCTGAAAAGAAGAAAAGTGACCAAGGGCCAAGGAGAGCTTCAATGGTGTCAATATTGAGCTGTAAATCAGAATGTGCCATGTGTTTTGCAATAAATCACCTGTGCCACAATGATTCTGTTGTTCTCTCTCTCTCCCTCCCTCACACACACACAGAAACACACACAAACACACACTCTCACAGTTACACGCACACATTCACAGAGGAACAGGCACAAACGGAGTTATATACATGCACACTGGACAGTTTCTGGAAGGCAGGTCCCTTGGTGAACCCTGCTTCGCACTTTCTTGAAGCACGAACAGCCTTTTAAGGCCATCTCTGAGCTCCCATTGTCTGACTTACTGCAGAAGGCCTGGAGACAGGGCACCAGCCATGCTCTGATATGCCAGAGGCCTAGGCCACGCCCAAAACCCCTGCCAGCAATCTCATTGGCCAGTGTGCTAGGACATGCCCAGGAGTGTCAAGGCCCCTAGTCAGTGATTGGCCAGCAACCTTGAGCACTGCCCACATGGCCCTGCAGCACCCTCATTGTCAGCCTCTGGAAGGCCCGCCCACCAGCCACTTCTGATGGAAAGAGATGAGATTTCAAAAATCTCCTACACTGTGTTCATTGATGACAGGTTCAAAGCTGGCTTGTAGAGATTTTAAGGCAGCAGTTCTCATGCCCACAGACCCCAGACAGCCCCAGCCTTCACCATATGCTCTGCTACCAGACCTGACAGTAATGTGTGAGTGTGTGTGTGTTTGTGTGTGTGTGTCTGTGTGTCTGTTTGTCTGTCTGTGTCTGTGTGTGCTCAGAGCTCACCTATAGTAGTCTCAGAGCATGGGTGGGAAGGTAGCCAGCCTCACCTGCAACTTATGTACAGAGAACCTAGCTGGTCAGGGCAAGCCAGCTAGCCCAGATTCTGGCTAAGCAAGAAGGCACATGCAAAGGGACTCTCATGTCTCCCTCTCCTGAGTTCCCGATTCAGTCTCATGCCTCACTATCATCCAAACACTGTCAACTGGGTAAGCTGGGGCACGCCTCAGAATTCAGGGACAGGAGCCTGTCCAGTCACGTTTGGCTGCCTACTCAGCCTCCAGACTCTCGGTCCACTGCTCAGGGCAGCAGATTACAAGCCCAGAATGAACCCAGAAAGAGCTGTGTTTCAACATAGATGGGAACTGTGTTTGACCAAACAATAGTGGATGAAACCGGCCCCTTACACCTGCCCTTTGGGTCTGGCTAAGGCAATTGCTCCTGTGGCCTCACAATCCCAGATCATGGTGTCCTGGTGTCCACTCATCACACTCAGAGAGATTCCCAGATGTAGGCATGCATGAGTGTCCCATACAAAGTCGCTTTGCTTGCAGGAAGCACAAACTCCCTGGGCTCTTGCTATGGAGAGACAATAGGAAGATGGAAGCCTCCATTGGCTGACTTAGGAGCATCCAGTGGAGATCACAAACCCGCCCCTCACCTGAGGGCCTGGCAGCTGCTAATAAAGGTAATTGGAAACACCTGTTACCACTTGGGGCCTGAGGACATACTCAGGAATCCCTCCAGGAGCTAGCAGGCTGGCAGACCTCCTGATCCCGGGATAGCTGTGCTCCTAGTTGGGAGAGCCTTTGGGCCAGAGATGAGAATATTCTCTAGATACAAGAATGAACTTCAGGTTTCAAAAGGATTTTAGACCCCAGGAGGCACTTGGAAAAGACATTTCACAGCCATCAAGACACCCTATTTCTGAACCCTGGATGCTTCCGTTTTGCATGAAAAATCTGGACACTGGTGTGGCCATCAGTACCACAGATCCTTTACATTCGGCCCAATAGAGGGAAAGCACAATGTGTGTGACAGGGTGGTAGAGTTTCACTTCTCTTGACCTGGGCTCTCATGGAATAAGGACAAGGATGTGGTGCAGGAAATGGAGGAGGGCTGCATTTAGGCTGAGTTTCAGCCACAGGACACTGGAGAATGGGATTCAAGCACAGAGGGCCTGGACAGCTGCAGCTGGAGATGGACATATGCCTATAACCTCCAGCAGGAATGCTGTCTCCTAAGTTCTCCTCTGTACTACGCCATATGCACGAGACTAAGTAATCCAACGGGCAAAGAAAGGAAAATTTCAACACCAGGAAGACCAAGTTCACGATGCATGCACTGACTTCCACGAAGGGTCCAGGGACGAAGGCACATAGAGACAATCAGAGAGACAGAATGACAGTGACTTAAAAGGACACATTCTGGCCCTGTATTGATCAGTGCTAGAGCACTGAAGACAAACCCACCATGCCCATGCATACTTCTTACAAGTGGCATTGTGATTTTATGTTTGTGAGGAAAGGTTACACTTAGAACATCTAGGTCTTGGCCCACTCTGAGAAGCAACACTTGGCCTGCAGCCCACTCTCCAAAATTAACCTCGCCTCACCAATTTGGAAGTAGTCTTAGTGATTCTCCTGCCAAGATGCAGGCTGGCATATTACATCATCTTGGCCCATCCCCAGCCTGTCCTGTGTGCAGGGAACTGCACTATGTCTATTTCTTCATTGATTTACAGTTTTGGGATAGGACTTGGTGGACAACAAGAGCAAGAGGGAAGTAGATGATTTGGCAGAGGTAGTTTGTGCTGAGAGAGATGTGTAGAGTGATAAGAGGTATACGAATGACTCTGTGAGATGTCTCTCATGACTGTGGCTCAGAAGGGCCAGGTGTATCCACATTACTACCCTAATCCAGAGCTGTTCAGGTCTCTAGCTAAAAAATATTTTCAGACCTCTACATGATATATATATATATATATATATATATATATATATATATATATATATATATATATGGTTGTTGTTGTTGTGGAGTTCTGGTGTCGGGCTGCACCACGGAGAAGAGAGCGGATGTCCAGAGCAAAGGGGTACACAAATCTTTATTATAGGATGGGGGGGAGGTTTGGTTCAGACCACGTGGAGCCAGCCGGCAATGGCCAACCACGGGGGTAGAGCAGGCAGCGAGACCTCAGAGAGGGAGAGCCAAGAGCCCAGAGAGAGAGAGGGGAGGGGAGAGGGGGCTTTTTATTGGGCGACAACCAGGGGTGACGTGTAGGGCCAGGATTGGTTGAAAGGGGCACTCTAGGATTTAGCGGGGCATAGAAAAACCTGGGGGCGGAGAGTGCATCAGAATAACTCCTCTGCAACATCTCCTCCTATCCCTTTATATCTAAATGGACACAGTAAAGAAAAATGGAATGGAGCAGGCTTAAATGTTTTAGAGGAATGCCATGCTCAGGTGGGAAGATGTAGGACTTTCTGTGGAGGAGGGAAGGCTTAAATGGCTGCAAACCTTGCAAGATTTATGCGTCCTCCTGTGCTCAACACCTCTTTAGAGAGAGAGACTTACCTGGAGAGACTCATCTCATAGGTTTAAGCGCAGCCTGCTCAACCATCTCTTCACAATATCTCTACATCTTTTCTATCTTTCTATCTAGTAATTGCATAAGATGTACAAAGTCTATAAAAGACTATCATGGGGCAGAAACCTTTTGGGCATAAGCCTAAATGATATAACAAAATAGGAAGGGACAAATAGGGGAGAAGTAAAAGTCAGTGTGGTGTGAAGGGAAGGATTGGTGTGTAAAGGAACATTCCCTGTTTGGGTGGGGAAAGGGGCAAGGGTAAATAATGAGGGGGAGGTGGGAGGCATGACCCACCAAACAGAGGGGATATTTGGCATTGTATAGTCCTCAAGGCAACAGTCTGTAAAGTCTATGAATTACTCAGGATCAGTCTATGAAAAACCAGCAGCGTGAAGGGAAATAAGCTGCTTCAAAATTGTGTAAAATGTATATAGGGTATGTCAGAAAGTCCGATACAAGTCTCAGTCCGAAGTAGATGGCTAGGGGAAGAATTGGCAGGGGATGCAATGCTGCATGAGGGAGGTCAGCCGCTGTAATGTTGCTCTTTTGTAGATAGCTAGCTGGAACTGCCAACACGTAACAAGCAGGTCAGAAGCAGGAATGGTAACCAGGCATGAAGAAAGTTCTGTCCTTGGAGTTCGTGTATCAGGTTCTTAGATCATGTTGAGTGACATCTAGGGTTTCGGGGGGGTGTGCCACAGTAGTCATGCCATCTAGTGAGTGACGTCAGGGTGTGCAGGGGTTCAGATGGTTTTTCCGGGATTCATGTGAAAGAAACACAAACAGTCTGCTTCTTGTGGTTAATTTGAACTTGTAACAAGTTATAGGTTTGTTATAGTTGATACCTCGATGATTATAATTGGTTTAGAATCTTTTTATGATTTTATTTAAAGGTCATCTAATGTGACCTCCTGTAGCAGCCTCTACCGCAGGATCTTGAGACCAATTTTAGCTAAAATATGTATATTAAACAGACTCAAATTGCTTAGAGAGTTAACACATATTCGTGACAACGATTTTAACGTTTACAGTGCCAGATTGATGCCAGATCTGTTGTGGATTAATTTCCACAAGATAGTTTACAGGGCACCTTTGGGGGCCCTTCAAAGGTGTCCTGTATATAAAATTTATATAGTTTAGTTTTGGGAATGAATAGTCACGTTGAACATTTAGACTTTTACCTAAATAGTAAGTTACCTTAACAATTAATTTTTACCTTGTCTGGTAAAAGTGTAGCTGTAGGGTTACACTTCTGACCGTTAAGTTAGTGTTACCAAACTTGAGACATACCCATAAACATTTAGTTATAACAAACTGGAGGAAAAAGAACTTTTGTTATGGCGCCCACGTGGACCTGAACTGAGCATCTCTCAGATAAGTAAAGACAATTTGGCTACCTATGCACTATGGCCTTCTCTTCTGCTTGTGAAGGGATCTCCAAAGGCCTCTGCTCTTTCTTCACAAGACTGTTTTGCTGTTTCTGGAACATTTATCTATGGACCACTCTGTGGTTTCCACTCACTTGGGTGAACTCAGAACATCCAGCGGGAAGAGCCAGTGGGAGGGAGGCCAGGCGCGGAGCTGCTGTTTCCACCTGGTTAAACAGCCAGCCAGCTGGCTGGCCAAGACAACCCTGCGCACTGCGCCCGCAGCCCCGCAGCCCCGCAGCCCCGCAGCCCCGCAGCCCCGCAGCCCCGCAGCCCGCAGGAGGCCGAAGCCAGCACACAAGAGCCCCTGGAGCCCGAAGCCAACACGCAAGAGCCCGAGGCCAACATACAAGAGCCTGAGGCCAACCCACAGGAGTCGGCTCTCCACCGTGTGGTGCAGGGCACTGGACGCGTGATCCCTCCATGCTGCTCGGCCAATGTAAACAGGGCAGCAGACATGGCAGGGCCATGGGGCAGGGCCGCGGTGGCCCATCATGGCCGCCAGCCCTGGGAACCTAGGCCCATGCCTTCTGCAAAGCTGGCCTGCCTGCCCTCTTTCTATGAATTTTGGAACCATCCCAGGCCTCCTGGACCCCCGGGCTCCCTGCCGAAACTGGGCACATGCAATCTCCAGCCGCAGGTCTGGTCTGAAGACAGACAAGCTGGAGTACACAGATTTGTGCAGAGATCGCAACCTGCAATTCCTAAAAGTGAAGCTGCACGGGAAGCCACCTCCGAATGGTGACCCCGCCAACCACTAAGACAGTACAGATTTAAATTCGTGTTTAAAATGACATGTCTTCATAACAAAGGTTTCTCTCCTTGTGTATTAATGACCATGTTTATGTGTATGTTTAAAGTTTGGTAAACCGTAGCTTTAAGGCTAAATTCTTACTAGTCAAAGTTAAATGAAAAAGGTTTTCAATGTAATTCTCATAAAGATAAAATTAACTTCCATTTAAAGTCTAAGGTAAAAATTAGTTAACAATCAATATATTTTAACTAAGTTAGTCTAAACAAAAGGTTAAATAGACTTGTTGATATGTAAAACTCTCCATTACCTTCTTTATTAGAAATGGTAGATCGCACAATGGCTATGCTAATTATTCTCATGCCTGAGGTTTCCTCTCCGGCCCACACCTAGGGTGTGTCTCCATCTTGAATGGGTGTAACAAAACTTTAAAAGACGTTGTTGATATGTAAAAGTCTCAAATTCCTTCTCTATTGGAAACGTTGTATCCTGCAGTAGATATGCTAATAACAAGTTTTGTTTCATAGTAAGTAAGTTGCAGCCAGCTGCCTGTGGGACTCTAGGCCGTTCCCCACCCCCATGGAAATTCCCGTCAAAGAAAGTACGCCCCCCAGACGCAAGAAATGTTTTTTTAAGCTGATAAAGTTTAGTTTGTGCCAGTTTCTTTTTAAAAAAATGCCTGTACGATATAGGTTTCTGTTCACCCCACACCCTTGATACTGTAGCCATTTAGTTAAAAAGAAAAGGGGAAATTGTCGTATGCTTTGCATTGGTTTGTTCTAGCCCTCCCCCGCCAAGAGAATTGGATCAGTCCTGTTAATTTTGCGGGCCTGATTGGCCCCACCCCAAGGAACCCTGAGAGAGGGTACCTGAGTGAGAGAGTTCCAGAGTTCCAGAGTTGGAGGGTTCCTGAGTTCGAGAGTAAAAGAAAGAGTGCTTGTGCCGCCGCAAAGAGACAGCAGAGTTCTGTTTGGTGATTAGTTTGTCTTAGTTTATGAATTGTTGTTCCTGATTAAAGAAATACAGCTTCCCTGCCCAGCCTTTGTCTCCGCGTCTCTGTTACCCGCCCGTGAAGCTAGCCGGCCAGCAAGAGCCTTCCGAATTTTAATATATAAATAAATATGAAAATATATGGGGATGATCTAGGAGGATTTGAAAAAATAAAAACAAAAACCACAGGAAGACATGATTACAGCAGAAATATAGAAAACGTCTGCTGAGAAACAGAGGGCTGCTTCTAAAATTCCCTGAAAATTCAGGGTCCAGGTAAATTAAGAATTCCTGTGAATGAAAAGAAACACATACATATTGAAACTTACACTAGAAATTCGAGGTAAGTTCTGTGCTATGATAATTACAATAAGGATACTGATAGAAAGGCTATTGGAAATGCTCCTGGAAGGTTTATAATTTATAATTGTATTGAAACCTGCTGCAACTATGTGACCAATTATTTATGAATAAAGAGGCTGTTAAAAATGTGGTAATTCTGCATTAAGATCAAATAAAAAGTTCAATGTGGCCAATTTAATGAAAAAGGAAGCTGTTATAAATGTGTTAATTCTGATTAAGATCAATTACATAGGTTGACAATTCCAAAAATGACAGATATATATATGTATATTTATATATGTATATGGATGTATATCTTTATTATAAAGTCTGAGAGATACTGCCATGGATATGAGGAGACAGAATATGGCTTGAGTCAAAGAGACTTACAAAACTGAGGCTCAAGTAGCCTAGGTGAAAACACCAACAAAAAAGCCAGAGCTCAGCAGTGCTCTGGCAACTCACTTTGTATATCTGGGCCTGTCAATAAAATGAGGATATAAGTAAAATATGACTGAGTGCAGACAGAGTGACTGAGAGCCTGTGAGAGTCAGAGACAGAGAAGGCGAGGAGAGAAATAGAAGAGTTTGAAATAGACCAGAAGTCAAACCCCCCTAGAAATTGTTCATTCATGATAGGTTCAAACCGGGGTTGTAGAGATTGTAAGACAGCAGTTATAATGCCTACAGACCCCAGAGAACCCAGGCCTTCTGCATATTTGTGTACTATTTGCCCCGGGAAATGTATTGTGCTTCAAAAGTTCCCTTCAATTATACAAGAAAATCTATCAAGCAGAAGAAATGACCCCATATGTGATACCTGACTAAATAAATAAATATGCAAATAAATGGGGATGATCTAGGAGGACTTGAAAAAATAAAAAATAAATAAAAACAAAAACCACAAGAAGACCTGATTACAACAGAAACATAGAAACCATCTGCTGAGAAACAGAGGGCTGCTTCAAAAATCCCCTAACACATCAGGGTCCAGGGAAATTAAGATTTCCAGACTAAGAAAACAAACACATATGTATTGAAGCTTACACTAGAAAAAGAAGGGAAGTTCTGGGCTATGATAATTACAATAAGGATGCTAATGGAAACACGATTAGAAATGCTACTGGAAGGTTCTATTATTTATATTTGTATTGAATGCTGCTCCAACTATATGGCCATTATTTCTGAAAAACTAGGCTGTTATAAATATGGTAATTCTGAATTAAGGTCAAACACATAGTTCGACAATTCTAAAAATGACATATATATAAATATATATGTACATATATGTATGTATATCTTTATTATAAACTCTGAGTGATACTGGCATGGAAATGAGGAGACAGAATATGGCTTGTCTCAGAAAGACTTACAAACTGAGGCTCCTGTAGCCTAGGTGAAATCGCCAACACAACAAACCAGAGCTCAGCAGTGCTCTGGTAACTCTCTTTGTATATCTGGGCCTGTCAGTAAAATAAGTATATAAGTAAAATATTAATGAGTGAAGACAGAGTGTGTGAGAGCATGTGCGAGTTAGAGACAGAGAAGGCGAGAAGAGAAATAGATGAGTTGGAAAGAGACCAGAATTCAAAAACCTCCTACACTGTGTTCATGGATGACAGGTTCAAACCTGGCTTGTAGAGATTGTTAGGCAGCAGCTCTCATGCCCACAGACCCCAGAGAGCCCCAGCCTTCACCATATGCTGTACTACCAGACCTGACAGTAATAAGTGTGTGTGTTTGTGTGTGTGTGTCTGTCTGTCTGTCAGTGTGTGTCTGTGTGTGCTCAGAACTCACCTATAGTAGTCTCAGAGCATGTGTGTCAAGGTTGCCAGCCTCACCTGCAACTTATGTCCAGAGAACCTAGCTGGTTAGGGCAAGCCAGCTAGCACAGATTCTGGCTAAGCAAGAATGCATTTGCAAAGGGATTCTCATGTCTCGCTCTCCAGAGTTCCCGATTCAATCTCACGCCTCACTATCATCCAAACACTGCCAATGGGGTAAGCTGGGGCACCCCGCAGAATTCAGGGGCAGGACCCTGTCCAGCCACGTTTGGCTGCAAACTCAGCCTCCAGGCTCCCAATCCAATTCTCAGTGGAAAGCAGATTACAAGCCCAGAAAGAACCCAGAAAGAGTTCCAACATAGATGGGAACTGTGTTTGTCCAAACAATAGTGGATGAACCCGGCCCCTTACACCTCCCCTTTGGGTCCTTCTAAGGCAATTGCTCCTGTGGCCTCACAGTCCCTGATCATGGTGTCCTGGTGTCCACACATCACACTCAGAGAGATACCCAGAAGTAGGCATCCATGAGTGTCCCATACAAAGTCGCTTTGCTTGCAGGAAGCACAAACTCCCCAGGCCCTTGCTATGGAGAGACAAAAGGAAGATGGATACCTCCGTTGGCTGAATTTGGAGTTTCCAGTGGAGATCGCAGCCCCGCCCCTCACCTGAGGGCCTGGCTGCTGCTAATAAAGGAATTAGAAGCACATGTTACCACTTGGGACCTGAGGACATACTCAGAATTCCTCCAGGAGCTAGCAGGCTCTCAGACCTCCTGACCACAGGATAGATGTGCTCCTAGTTGGGAGGGCCTTCTGGCCAGAGGTGAGAATATTCCCTAGATACAAGAAAGAATTTCAGGTTTCAAAAGGATTTGAAACCCCATGAGGCACTTGGAAAAGACTTTTCACAGCCATCAAAACACCCTCTTTCAGAACCCTGGAAGCTTCCGTTTTGCGTGGAAAATCTGGACACTGGTGTGGGCATCAGTACCACAGATCCTTTACATTCGGCCCAATAGAGGGAAAGCACAATGTGTGTGCCAGGGGGATAGAGTTTCACTTCTCTTGACCTGGGCTCTCATGGAATAAGGACAAGTATTTGGTGCAGGAAATGGAGGAGGGCTGCATTTAGGCTGAGTGTCAGCCTCAGGGCCCTGGAGAATGGGAATCAAGCACAGAGGGCCTGGACAGCTGCAGCTGGAGATGGACATATGCCTGTTAGCTGCACCAGGATCGCTGTCTCCTCAGTTCCCCAATGTACTATGGCATATGCATGAGATTAAATAATCCAAAGGGCAAAGAAAGGAAAATTTCAACACCAGGAAGACTGAGATCACGATGCATGCACTGACTTCCAATAAGATCCCAGTGAAGAAGGCACCTAGAGACAGTCAGAGAGACAGAATGACCCTAACAGAAAAGGACTGAAATTCTGGCCCTGTGTTGATCAGTGCCAGAGCACTGAAGACAAACCCTCCATGCCATGCATACTTCTTAAAAGTGGCATTGTTATTTTATGTTTGTGAGGACAGGTTACACTTAAAACATCTAGGTCTCAGCCCACTCTGAGAAGCAACACTTGGTCTGCAGCCCACTCTACAAAACTGCCCTCGCCTCTCCTATTTGGAAGTCGTCTTAGGGATGCTCTACCCAAAATGCAGGTTGGTGTATTGCATCTCCCTGGTCCAGCCTCAGACAGTACTGTGTGCAAGTGACTGCACTATGTCTATTTCTTCTTTGATTTACAGTTTTGGGATAGGACTTGGTGGACAAAAAGAGCAAGAGGGAAGTAGATGATTTGGCAGTGGTAGTTTGTGCTGAGAGATTTGTAGAGTGATAAGAGGTATAAGACTGGCTCTGTCAGATGTCTCTCATGACTGTGGCTCAGAATGCCAGGTGTATCCGCATTACTACCCTAATAGAGATGTGCAGGTCTCTAGCTAAAAATATTTTCATATCTCTACATGTTACATATATATATAGAGAGATAGATAGAGAGAGACAGAGACAGAGAGAGAGCGAGACACTGATGTAGACATTTTCTACAATGGATTCGATATGACATTCAGACAATTGATTGCTAAAACATGGAGAGAAACTGTGCATCAGGAAAAGAATTGTCCAAAGGAGTAAAATCTCAAAATCATTAGCTATATGCAGCTCCAACGCGACAGAGCGAAAAAGGCTTGAGAACGAACTCATTAAGGAGACTCTCCACATGGACAGGCACCACAAGTTTCCTAGTCTGGCAACATACACAGTGCATCTGGTAGTTCCCAGTGCAAGCCTCAGGGCAAAAACCTCTCCCTCTTCAGTGTTTTTACATCTGAAAAGAAGAAAAGTGACCAAGGGCCAAAGAGAGCTACAATAGTGTCAATATTGATCTGTAAATCAGAATGTACCAAGTGTTTTGCAAAAAAATCACTTTATTATACACTGTGTGTGATACTGGCATGTATCTCTGTTTCTCTGTGTGTGCTCAGAACTCACCTATAGTAGTCTAAGAGCATGGGTGGCAAGGTAGCCAGCCTCACCTGCAACTTATGTACAGAGAACCTAGCTGGTTTGGGAAAGCCAGCTAGCCCAGATTCTGGCTAAACAAGAATGCATATGCAAAGGGACTCTCATGTCGTTCTCTCCTGAGTTCCTGATTCATTCTCATGCCTCACTTTCATCCAAACACTGCCAACGGGGGAAGCTGGGGCACCCTTCAGAATTCAGGGGCAGGAACCTGTCCAGTCACGTTTGGCTGCATACTCAGCCTCCTGGCTCCCAGTCCACTACTTGGTGGACAGCAGATTACAAGCCCAGAAAGAACCCAGAAAGAGCTGTGTCTCAACATAGATGGGAACTGTTTTTGACCAAATAATAGTGGATGAACCCGGCCCCTTACACCTCCCCCTGAGTCCTGCTAAGGCAATTGCTCATGTGGCCTCACATTCTCTGATCGCGGTGTCCTGGTGTCCAAACATCACACTCAGAGAGATTCCCAGAAGTACGCATCCATGAGTGTCCCATACAAAGTCGCTCTGCTTGCAGGAAACACAAACTCCCAGGGCCCTTGCTATGGAGAGACAAAAGGGAGAAGGATGCCTCCATTGGCTGAATTAGGAGTTTCCAGTGGATATCACAGCCCCGCACCTCAACTGAGGGCCTGGCTGCTGCTAATAAAGACAATTGGAAACACCTGTTACCACTTGGGACCTGATGACATAATACTCAGGAATCCCTCGAGGAGCTAGCAGGCTCGCAGACCTCCTGACACCGGGATATCTGTGCTCCTAGTTGGGAGGGCATTCTGGCCAGAGGTGAGAATATTCCCTAGATACAAGAAAGAACTTCAGGTTTCAAAAGGATTTGAATCCCCACGAGGCACTTGGAAAAGACTTTTCACAGCCATCAAAACACCCTCTTTCAGAACCCTGGAAGCTTCCGTTTTGCGTGGAAAATCTGGACACTGGTTTGGCCATCAGTACCACAGATCCTTTACATTCGGCCCAATAGAGGGAAAGCACAATGTGTGTGCCAGGGGAATAGAGTTCCACTTCTCTTGACCAGGGCTCTCATGGAATAAGGACAAGGATGCGGTTCAGGAAATTGAGGAGGGCTGCATTTAGGTGAGTGTCAGCCTCAGGGCCCTGGAGAATGGGAGTAAGCACAGAGGGCCTGGACAGCTGCAGCTGGAGATGTACATATGCCTGTTATCTGCAGCAGGATCGCTGTCTCCTCAGTTCCCCAATGTACTAAGCCATATGCAGGAGACTGAATAATCCAAAGGGTAAAGAAAGGAAAATTTTAACACCAGGAAGTCCGAGTTCAAGATGCATGCACTGACTTCCATAAGGGACCAATGAAGAAGGCACGTAGAGACAGTCAGAGAGACAGGATGAAAGAGACAGAAAAGGACTGAAATTCTGGCCCTGTGTTGATCAGTGCCAGAGCACTGAAGACAAGCCCTCCATGCCCATGCATACTTCATACAAGTGGCATTGTTATTTTATGTATGTGAGGAAAGGTTACACTTAGAACATCTAGGTCTTAGCCCACTCTGAGAAGCAACACTTGGCCTGCAGCCAAAACTGCCCTCTCCAAAACTGCCCTCGCCTTTCCATTTTGGAAGTAGTCTTATTGAAGCTCCAGCCAAGATGCAGGCTGGCATATTGCATCTCCCTGGTCCAGACTCAGACTCTCCTGTGGGCAGGGAACTGCACTATGTCTATTTCTTCTTTGATTTACAGTTTTGGAATAGGACTCGGTGGACAAAAAGAGCAAGAGGGAAGTAGATGATTTGTCAGCAGTAGTTTGTGCTGAGAAATTTGTAGAGTGATAAGAGGTATACGAATGGCTCTGTGAGATGTCTCTCATGACTGTGGCTCAGAAGAGCCAAGTGTATCCGCATTCTTACCCTAATTCAGACCTGTGCAGGTCTCTAGCTAAATTTTTTTTTCATACCTCTACATGTTACATATATATATATATATATATATATATATATATATATATATATATATATAGAGAGAGAGAGAGAGAGAGAGAGAGAGAGAGAGACTGATGTAGTCATTTTCTACACTGTATTCGATATGACATTCAGACAATTGATTGCTAAAACCTGGAGAGAAACTGTGCATCAGGAAAAGAATTGTCCAAAGGAGTAAAATCTCAAAATCCTTAGCTATATGAAGCTCCAAGGGACAGAGCGAAAAAAGCTTGAGAAGGAACTCATCAAGTAGACTCTCCACATGGACAGGCACCACAAGTTTCCTAGTCTGGCAACAGAAACAGGGCATCTGGTAGTTCCCAGTGCTAGCCTCAAGGCAAAAACCTCCCCCTCTTCAGTGTTTTTACATCTGAAAAGAAGAAAAGTGACCAAGGGACAAAGAGAGCTACAATGGTGTCAATATTGAGCTTAAACCAGAATGTGCCAAGTTTTTTGCAAAAAATCACTTTATAATAAACTCTGAGTGATACTGGCATGGAAATGAGGAGACAGAATATGGCTTGTGTCAGAAAGACTTACAAATTGAGGCTCCAAGAGCCTAGGTGAAGTCACCAACACAAGCCAGAGCTCAGCCGTGCTCTGGTAACTCTCTTTGTATATCTGGGCCTGTCAGTAAAATAAGTATATAAGTAAAATATTAATGATTGAAGACAGAGTGTGTGAGAGCATGTGAGTTAGAGACAGAGAAGGCGAGAAGAGAAATAGATGAGTTGGAAAGAGACCAGAATTCAAAAACCTCCTACACTGTGTTCATTGATGACAGCTTCAAACCTGGCTTGTAGATATTGTAAGGCAGCAGCTCTCATGCACACAGACCCCAGACAGGCCCAGCCTTCAAAATATGCTGTACTACCAGACCTGACAGTAATGTGTGTGTTTGTGTCTGTCTGTCTGTCTGTCTGTCAGTGTTGTCTGTGTGTGTTCAGAACTCACCTATACGAGTCTCAGATCATGGGTGGCAAGGTATCCAGCCTCACCTGCAACTTATGTACCGAGAACCTAGCTGGTTAGGGAAAGCCAGATAGCCCAGATTCTGGCTCAGCAAGAATGCATATGCAAAAAGACTCTCATGTCTTGCTCTACTGAGTTCCTGATTCAATCTCATGCCTCACTATCATGCTCACACTGCCAATGGGGGAAGCTGGGGCACCCCTCAGAATTCATGGGCACATAGAGACAGTCAGAGAGACAGGATGACAGAGACAGAAAAGGACTGAAATTCTGGCCCTGTGTTGATCAGTGCCAGAGCACTAAAGACAAACTCAACATGCCCATGCATACTTCTTACAAGTGGCATTGTTATTTTATGTTTTATGAGGAAAGATCACACTTAGAACATCTAGGTCTTAGCCACTCTGAGAAGCAACACTTTGCCAGCATCCTACTCTCCAAAACTGCCCTTGCCTCTCCAAATTAGAAGTAGTTTTAGTGATGCTCATGCCAAATGCAGGCTGGCGTATTTCATCTCCCTGGTCCAGCCTCAGCCTGTCCTGTGTGCACGGAACTGCAGTATGTCTATTTCTTCTTTGATTTACAGTTTTGGAATAGTATGTCTCTCATGACTGTGGCACTGAAGGGCCAGGTGTATCTGCATTAGTACCTGAATCCATAGCTGTGCAGGTCTCTAGCTAAAATATATTTTCAGACCTCTACATGTTACATATATATATATATATATATATATATATATATATATATATATATATATATATATATATATATAGAGAGAGAGAGAGAGAGAGAGAGACAGAGAGAGACAGAGAGAGAGCAAGACACTGATGTAGTCATTTTCTACAAGCCAGCTTTGAACCTGTCATCAATGAACACAGTGTAGTAGGTTTTTGAATTCTCATTTCTTTCCAGCAGAAGTGGCTGTTAGGGCGGCATTCCAGAGGCTGCCCAATGAGTGTGTTGCAGGGCCGTGTGGGCGGTGATCAAGGTTGCTGGCCAATCACTGACTAGGGGCCATGACACTCCTGTGCGTCTCCTAGCACACTGGCCAATGGTATTGCTGGCTGGGGTTCTGGGCGTGGCCTAGGCCTCTGGCATATCAGAGCATGGCTGGTGCCCTGTCTGCGGGCCTTCTGAAGTAAGCCGGACAATGGGAGCTCAGAGCTGGCCTTAAAAGGCTGTGCGTGCTTGCAGGAAGTGCGAAGCAGGATTCACCCAGGGCCCTGCCTTGCAGAAGGTGTCCAGTGTGCATGTGTATAACTCCGTTTGTGCCTGTGCCTCTGTGGATGTGTGTGTGTGTGTAACTGTGAGAGTGTGTGTTTGTGTGTGTTTGTGTGTGTGTGTGTGAGGGAGAGAGAGACAGAGAGAACAATAGAATCACTGTGTTACAGGTGATTTTGTGCAAAACACTTGGCACATTCTGATTTACAACTCAATATTGACACGATTATAGCTCTCCTTGGCCCTTGGTCACTTTTCATATTTTCAGATGTAAAGACACTGAAGAGGGAGAGGTTTTTGCCCTGAGGCTTGCACTGTGAACTAGCAGCGGCCCTGTGTGTGTTTCCAGACTAGGAAACTTGTAGTGCCTGTCTATGTGGAGAGTCTCCTGGATGAGTTCCTTCATGAGCCTTTTTCGCTCTGTCCCGTTGGAGCTGCATATAGCTAATGATTTGGAGATTTTACTCCTTTGGACAATTCTTTTCCTGATGCACAGTTTCTCTCCAGGTTTTACTAATCAATTGTCTGAATGTCATATCGTTTCCGTTGTAGTAAATGACTATATCAGTGTCTTGCTGTCTCTCTCTCTATATATACATATATATATATATATGCCATTCCTTTACCTCTTGTCACTCCAGAAAACTCTCTTAGCACAAACTACATCTGCCAACTCATCTACTTCACTCTTTCACTTTTTGTCCAACGAGTCCTATCCCAAAACTGTAAATCAAAGAAGAAATAGACATAGTTCAGTTCCCTGCACACAGGACAGGCTGAGGCTGGACCAGGGAGATGAAATACGCCAGCCTGCATTTGGCTGCAGAATCCCTAAAACTACTTCCAATTTGGAGAGGCCAGGGCAGGTTGGAGAGTGGGCTTCAGGCCAAGTGTTGCTTCTCAGAGTGGACTAAGACCTAGATGTTCTAAGTGTAACCTTTCCTCACAAACATAAAATAACAATGCCACTTGTAAGAAGTATGCAAGAACATGGAGGGTTTGAATTCAGTGCTCTGACACTGATCAAAACAGGGCCAGAATTTCTGTCCTCTTCAATCACTGTCATTCTGTCTCTCTGACTGTCTCTGCGTGCCTTCTTCCTTGGACCTTTTGTGGAAGTCAGTGCATGCATCGTGAACTCGGTCTTCCTGGTGGTGAAATTTTCCTTTCTTGGCCCTTTGGATACTTAGTCTCGTGCATATGGCATAGTACAAAGGGGAACTGAGGAGACAGCATTCCTGCTGCAGGTAATAGGCATATGTCCATCTCCAGCTGCAGCTGTCCAGGCCCTCTGTGCTTGACTCCCTTTCTCCAGGGCCCTGTGCCTGACACTCAGCCTAAATACAGCCTTCTCAATTTCCTGCACCACATCCTTGTCCTTATTCCATGAGAACCCAGGTCAAGAGAAGGGAAACTCTACCACAATGGCACACACATTGTGCTTACCCTCTATTGGGCCGAATGTAAAGGCTCTGTGGTACAGATGGCCACACCAGTGTCCAGAATTTCCATGCAAAACAGAAGCTTCCAGGGTTCAGAAAGAGGGTGTTTTGCTGGCTGTGAAATGTCTTTTCCAAGTGCCTCCTGGGGTTTCGAATCCTTTTGAAACCTGAAGTTGTATCTTGTATCTAGGGAATATTCTCACCTCTGGCCCAAAGGCCCTCCCAACTAGGGGCACAGCTATCCGGGGTTAGGGGTCTGCCAGCCTGCTAGCTCCTGGAGTGATTCCTGAGTATATCCTTAGGCCCCAAGTGGTCACAGGTGTTTCCAATTGCCTTTATTAGCAGCATCCAGGCCACAGGTGATGAGCAGGGCTGTGATCTCCACTGGAAGCTCCTAATTCAGTCAATGGAGGCAACCATCTTCCTTTTGTCTCTCCATAGCAAGGGCCCAGGGAGTTTGTGCTTCCTGCAAGCAGAGCGATTTTGTATGGGACACTCATGCATGCCTACTTCTGGGAATCTCTCTGAGTGTGATGTGTGGACACCCGGAGACCTTGATTAGGGATTGTGAGGCCACAGGAGCAATAGCCTTATCCAAACCCAAAGGGTAGCTGTGAGGTGCCAGGTTCATCCACTACTGTTTGGTGAAACACAGTTCCCATCTATGTTGAAACACAGCTCTTTCTTGGTTCATTCTTGGCTTGTAATCTGCTGCCCTGAGCAGTGGACTGAGACTTGAGGCAGACTAGGCAGCCAAACATGACGGGACAGGCTCCTGCCCTTGAATTCTGAGGGGTGCCCCAGCTTACACCGTTGGCAGTGTTTGGATGATAGTGAGGCATGAGATTGAATCAGGAACTCAAGAGAGGGAGACATGAGAGTCCCTTTGCATGTGCATTCTTGCTTAGCCAGAATCTGGGATAGCTGTCTTGCCGTAGCCAGCTAGGTTCTCTGTTCATAAGTTGCAGGTGAGGCTGGCTACCTTACCACCCATGCTCTGAGACTACAATACGTGAGCTCTGAGCACACAGAGATACAGACAGACAGACAGACACACACACATTACTGTCAGGTCTGGTAGTATAGCATATGGTGAATGCTGGGGCTGTCTGGGGTCTGTGGGCATGGGAGCTGCTGCCTTACAATATCTACAAGCCAGCTTTGAACCTGTCATCAATGAACACAGTGTAGGAGGTTTTTGAATTCTCATCTCTTTCCAGCAGAAGTGGCTGGTGGGCAGGCCTTCCAGAGGCTGCCCAATGAGCGTGCTTCAGGGTCCTGTGAGCTCTGCTCAAGGTTGCTGGCCAATCAGTGACTAGGGGCCTTTACACTCCTGGGCGTGTCCTAGCACACTGGCCAATGATATTGCTGGCAGGGTTTCTGGGCGTGGCCTAGGCCTCTAGCATATTAGAGCATGGCTGGTGCCCTGTCTGCGGGCCTTCTGAAGTAATCCTAACAATGGGAGCTCAGAGCTGGCCTTAAAAGGCTGGGAATGCTTCCAGGATGTGTGAAGCTGTCCAGTGTGCATGTGTATACCTCAGTTTGTGCCTGTGCCTCTGTGGATGTGTGCTTGTGTGTAACTGTGAGAGTGTGTTTTTGTGTGTGTGTGAGGGAAGGAGAGAGATAGAGAACAACAGAATCACTGTGGCACAGGTGATTTTGTGCAAAACACTTGGCACATTCTGATTTACAGCTCAATATTGACACCATTGTAGCTCTCCTTGGCCCTTGGTCATTTTTCTTATTTTCAGATGGAAAGACACTGAAGAGGGAGAAGTTTTTTACGTGTGGCTTGCACTGGGAACTAGCAGGTGCCCTGTGTGTGTTGCCAGACTAGGAAACTTGTGGTGCCTGTCCATGTGGAGAGTCTCCTGGATGAGTTCCTTCTCGAACCTTTTTAGCTAGGTCCTGTTGGAGCTGCATATAGCTAATGATTTGGAGATTTCATTCCTTTGGACAATTCTTTTCCTGATGCACAGTTTCTCTCCAGGTTTTAGCAATCAATTGTCTTAATGGCATATCACATCCATTGTAAAAATTGACTACATCAGTGTCTTGCTGTCTCTCTCTCTCTCTCTCTCTCTCTCTCTCTCTATATATATATATATATATATGTAACATGTATATGTATGAAAATATATTTTAGCTAGAGACCTGCACAGCTCTCTCTCTCTCTCTCTCTCTCTCTCTCTCTATATATATATATATATATATATATATATATATATATATATATATAACATGTAGAGGTCTGAAAATATATTTTAGCTAGAGACCTGCACAGCTTTGGATTCGGGTAGTAATGCGGATACACCTGGCCCTTCTGTGCCACAGTGATGAGAGACATCTCACAGAGCCATTCGTTTACCTCTTGTCACTCTACAAATCTCTCTCAGCACAAACTACAGCTGCCAAATCATCTACTTCACTCTTCCTCTTTTTGTCCACCGAGTCCTATCCCAAAACTGTAAATCAAAGAAGAAATAGACATAGTTCAGTTCCCTGCACACAGGAAAGGCTGAGGCTGGACAGGGGAGTTGAAAAACGCCAGCCTGCATTTGCGTGGAGCATCACTAAAACTACTTCCAATTTCTAGAGGCAAAGGCAGTTTTGGAGAGTGGGCTGCAGGCCAAGTGTTGCTTCTAAGAGTGGGCCAGACCTAGATGTTCTAAGTGTAACCTTTCCTAACATAAAATAACAATGCCAATTTTAAGAAGTATGCATGGGAATGGAGGGTTTGTCTTCAGTGCTCTGTCACTGATCAACACAGGGTCAGAATTTGTCCTTTTCAGTCACTGTCATTCTGTCTCTCTGACTGTCTCTATGTGCCTTCTTCCCTGGACCCTTCGTGTAAGTCAGTGCATGCATCGTGAACTCGGTCTTCCTGGTGTTGAAATTTTCCTTTCTTTGCCCTTTGGTTTACTCAGTCTAGTGCATATGGCGTAGTACAGAGGAGATATTAGGAGACACTGTTCCTGCTTCAGGTAATAGGCATATGTCCATCTCCAGCTGCAGCTGTCCAGGCCCTCTGTGCTTGATTCCCATTCTCCAGGGCCCTGTGGCTGACACTCAGCCTAAATGCAGCCCTCCTCAATTTCCTGGACCACATCTTTGTCCTTATTCCATGAGAGCCCAGGTCAAGAGAAGTGAAACTCTACCAACCTGGCACACATATTGTGCTTTCCCTCTATTGGGCCGAATGTAAAGGATCTGTGGTACTGATGGCCACATCAGTTTCCAGATTTTCCATGCAAAACGGAAGCTTCCAGGGTTCAGAAAGAGGGTGTTTTGATGGCTGTGAAATGTCTTTTCCAAGTGCCTCCTGGAGATTCAAATCATTTTGAAACCTGAAGTTCCTTCTT
The DNA here is from genome assembly GCF_950295315.1 of Erinaceus europaeus. Lineage (NCBI taxonomy): Eukaryota > Metazoa > Chordata > Mammalia > Eulipotyphla > Erinaceidae > Erinaceus > Erinaceus europaeus. Next base: position 341,360 of record NW_026647150.1, on the reverse strand, counting down.
GTATCTAGGGAATATTCTCACCTCTGGCCAGAAGGCCCTCCCACCTAGGAGCACAGCTATCCTGGGGTCAGGAGGTCTGCCAGCCTGCTAGCTCCTGGAGGGATTCCTGAGTACGTCCTCCGGCCGCAAGTGGTAACAGGTGTTTCCAATTGCCTTTATTAGCAGCAGCCAACACCTCAGGTGAGGGGAGGGGCTGTGATCTCCACTGGAAGCTCATGCAGGGTTTGTCTTCAGTGCTCTGGCACTGATCAACACAGGGCCAGAATTTCAGTCCTTTTCTGTCTCTGTCATCCTATGTCTCTTTGACTGTCTCTACGTGCCTTCTTCACTGGGCCCTTATGGAAGTCAGTGCATGCATTGTGAACTCGGACTTCCTGGTGTTGAAATTTTCCTTTCTTTGCCCTTTGGATTATTCAGTCTCCTGCATATGGCATAGTACATTGGGGAACTGAGGAGACAGTGATCCTGCTGCAGGTAACAGGCATATGTCCATCTCCAGCTGCAGCTGTCCAGGCCGTCTGTGCTTGACTCCCATTCTACAGAGCCCTGAGGCTGACACTCAGCCTAAATGCAGCCCTCCTCAATTTCCTGCACCGCATCCTTGTCCTTATTCCATGAGAGCCCAGGTCAAGAGAAGTGAAACTCTATCACCCTGGCACACACATTGTGTTTTCCCATATTGGCTGAATGTAAAGGCTCTGTGGTACTGATGGCCCCACCAGTGTCCAGATTTTCCACGAAAAACAGAAGCTTCCAGGGTTTAGAAAAAGGGTGTTTTGATGGCTGTGAAATGTCTTTTCCAAGTGCTTCATGGGGTTTCAAATCCTTTTGAAACCTGAAGTTCTTTTTGTATCTAGGGAATATTCACAACTCTGGCCAGAATACCCTCCCAACTAGGAGCACAGCTATACCGGGGTCAGGAGGTCTGCCATCCTGCTAACTCCTGGAGGGATTCCTGAGTATGTCCTCAAGCCCCAAGTGGTAACAGATGTTTCCAATTGCCTTTATTAGCAGCAGCCAGGCCCTCAGGTGAGGGGATGGGCTGTGATCTCCACTGGAAACTCCTAATTATGGCAATGGAGGCATCTATCTTCATTTAGATTCTCCATAGCAAGGCCCAGGAAGTTTGTGCTTCCTGCAAGCAGAGCGACTTTGTATGGGACACTCATGGATGCCTACTTCTGGGAATGTCTCTGAGTGTGATGTGTGGTCACCAGGACACCATGATCAGGGATTGTGAGGCCACAGGTGCAATTGCCTTAGCAGGACCCAACGGGAAGTTGTAAGGGGCTGGGTTCATCCACTATTGTTTGGTCAAACACAGTTCCCTTCTATGTTGAGACACAGCTCTTTCTGGGTTCTTTCTGGGCTTGTAATCTTCTGTCCACTGAGAACTGGACTGGGAGCCTGGAGTATGAGTATGCAGCCAAACGTGACTGGAAAGTTTCCTACTCCTTAATTCTGAGGGGTGCCCCAGCTCCCCCCGTTGGCAGTGTTTGGATGATAGTGAGGCATGATATTGAATCGGGAACTCAGGAGAGTGAGACATGAGAGTCCCTTTGCATATGCATTCTTGCTTAGTGAGAATCTGGGCTAGCTGGCTTTCCCTAAACAGCTAGGTTCTGTGTACATTAGTTGCAGGTGAGGCTGGCTACCTTGTCTCGTTGGAGCTGCATATAGCTAATGATTTTGAGATTTTACTCCTTTGGACATTTCTTTTCCTGATGCACAGTTTCTCTCCAGGTTTTAGCAATCAATTATCTGAATGTCATACTGAATCCATTGTAGAAAATGACAACATCAGTGTCTCTCTCTCTCTTTCTCTCTCTCTCTCTCTCTCTCTCTCTCTCTATATATATATATATATATATATATATATATATATATATGTAACATGTAGACGTCTGAAAATATTTTTAGCTAGAGACCTGCACAGCTCTGGTTTATTGTGGTAATGCGGATACACCTGGCCCTTCTGAGCCACAGTCATGAGAGACAATTCACAGAGTCATTCCTATACCTCTTATCACTCTACATATCTCTCTCAGCACAAACTACCACTGCCAAATATCTACTTACCTCTTGCTCTTTTTCTCCACCATGTCCTATCCCAAAACTGTAAATCAAAGAAGAAATCAACATAGTGTAGTTCCCTGCACACAGGACAGGCTGAGGCTGGACCAGGGAGATACAATAAGCCAGCCTGCATATTGGCTGGAGCATCACTAAGACTACTTCCAATTTGGAGAGGTGGGGGCATATTTGTTGAGTGGGCTGCAGGCCACGTGTTGCTTCTCAGAGTGGGCTAAGACCTAGATGTTCTAAGTGTAAACTTTCCCCTCAAACATAAAATAATAATGCCACTTGTAAGAAGTATGCATGGACATGGAGGATTTGTCTTCAGTGCTCTGGCACTAATCAACACAGGACAGAATTTCTGTACTTTTCTGTCACTGTCATTCTGTCTCTCTGACTGTCTCTACGTGCCTTCTTCACTGGGCCCTTACTGGAAGTCACTGCTTGCATTGTTAAGTCTGTCTTCCCAGTGTTGAAATTTTTCACTCTTTGCCCTTTGGATTATTTAATCTCGTGAATATGGCACAGTACAGTGGGGAACTGAGGAGGCAGCGATCCCACTACAGGTAACAGGCATATGTCCATCTCCAGCTGCAGCTGTCCAGGCCCTTTGTGCTTGACTCCCATTCTCTAGGGCCCTGAGGCTAACACTCAGCCTAAATGCAGCCCTCCTCACCTTCCGACACAGCATCCTAGTCCTTATTCCATGAGAGCCCAGGTCAAGTGAAGTGAAACACTATCCCCTTGGCACACACATTGTTCTTTCCCTCTATTGGGCCGAATGTAAAGGATCTGTGGTACTGATGGCCATACCAGTGTCCAGATTTTCCATGCAAAACGGAAACTTCCAGGGTTCAGAAAGAGGGTGTTTGATGGCTGTGAAATGTCTTTTACAAGTGCCTCATGGGGTTTCAAATCCTTTTGAAACCTGAAGTTCTTTCTTGTATCTAGGGTATATTCTCACCTCTGGCCAGAAGTTCTTCCCAATTAGGCGCACACCTATCCTGGTGTCAGGAGGTCTGCCAGCCTTCTAGCTCTTGGAGGGATTCCTGAGTATGTCCTCAGGGCCCAAGTTGTAACAGCTGTTTCCAATTGCCTTTATTAGCAGCAGCCAGGCCCTCAGGTGAGGGGCGGGACTGTGATCTCCACTGGAAGCTCCTAATTCAGCCAAAGGAGGCATCCATCTTCCTTTTGTCTCTCCATTGCAAATGCCCAGGGAGTTTGTGTTTCCTGCAAGCAGAGTGACTTTGTATGGGACACTCATGCATGCCTACTTCTAGGAATCTCTCTGAGTGTCATGAGTGGACACCAGTACACCATGATCAGGGATTGTGAGGCCACAAGAGCAATTGCCTTAGCCGGACCCAAAGTGTAGGTGTAAGGGGCCGGGTTCATCCACTATTATTTGCAGCCCTCCTCACCTTCCTGCACAGCGTCCTTGTCCTTATTCCATGAGAGCCCAGGTGAAGAGAAGTGAAACTCTATTGCCCTGGCACGCACATTGTGCTTTCCCTCTCTTAAGCCAAATGTAAAGGATATGTGGTACTGATGGCGACACCAGTGTCCAGAGTTTCCACGCAAAACGGATGGTTCCAGGGTTCTGAAAGAGGGTGTTTTGATGGCTGTGAAATGACTTTTCCAAGTGCCTCATGGAGTTTTCAAATCCTTTTGAAACCTGAAGTTCTTTCTTGTATCTAGGGAATATTCTCACCTCAGGACGAGCCAGCTAGCCCAGGTTTTGGCTAAGCAAGAATGCATATGCAAAGGGACTCTCATGTCTAAATCTCCTGAGTTCCCAATTCAATCCCATGCCTCACTACTTATCATCCGGGGGAAGCTGGGGAACCCCTCAGAATTCAGGGGCATGAGCCTGTCCAGTCACATTTGGCTGCCTACTCAGCCTCCAGGTTCTCAGTCCACAGCTCAGGGTAGCAGATTACAAGTTCCGAAAGTACCCAGAAAGAGCTGTGTTTCAGCATAGATGGGAACTGTGTTCAACCAAGCAATAGTGGATGAACCCAGTCCCTTACAAGTACCCTTTGGGTCCTGCTAAGGCAATTGCTCCTGATGCCTCACATCCCTGATCATGGTGTCCTGGTTTCCACACATCTCACTCATAGAGATTCCCAGAAGTAGGCATGCATGAGTGTCCCATACAAAGTCTCTCTGCTTCCAGGAAGCACAAATTCCCAGGGCCCTTGCTATAGACAAACAAAAGAAAGATGGATGCCTCCATTGGCTGAATTCGGAGCTTCCAGTGGAGATCACAGCCCCGCCCCTCACCTGAGGGCCTGGCTGCTGCTAATAAAGGCAATTGGAAACACCTGTTACCACTTGGGCCCTGAGGACATACTCAGGAATCCCTCCAGGTGCTGGCAGACCTCAGGCTGGCAGACCTCCTGAGCCCGGGATAGCTGTGCTTCTAGTTGGGCGGCCCTTCTGGCCAGAGGTGAGAATATTCCCTAGATACAAGAAAGAACTTCAAGTTGCAAAAGGATTAGAAAACCCCATGAGGCACTTGGAAAAGACATTTCACAGCCATCAAAACACCCTCTTTCTGAACCCTGGAAGCTTCCATTTTGCGTGGAAAATCTGGACTGGTGTGGTCATCAGTACCACAGATCCTTTACATTAGGCCCAATAGAGGGAAAGCACAATGTGTGTGCCAGGGGGAAAGAGTTTCACTTCTCTTGAGCTGGGCTCTCATGGAATAAGGACAAGGATGCTGTGCAGGAAGGAGAGGAGGGCTGCATTTAGGCTGAGTGTCAGCCTCAGAGCCCTGGAGAATGGGAGTCAAGCACAGAGGGCCTGAACAGCTGCAGCTGCAGATAGACATATGCCTGGAACCTGTAGCAGCAATGCTGTCTCAGCAGTACTCCTCTGTACTACAACATGTGCAGGAGACTAAATAGTCCAAAGAGCAAAGAAAGGAAAATTTCAACACCAGGTTGACTGAGTTCACAATGCATGCACTGACTTCCAGTAAGCGCCCAGGGAAGAAGGCACGTAGAGACAGTCAGAGAGACAGAATGACAGAGACAGAAAAGGACTGAAATTCTGGCCCTGTGATGATCAGTGCCAGAGCACTGAAGACAAACCCTCCTTGCCCATGCATACTTCTTACAAGTGGCATTGCTATTTTATGTTTTTGAGGAAAGGTAACACTTAGAACATCTAGTTCTTAGCCACTCTGAGAAGCAACACTTGGCCGGCAGCCCACTCTCCAAAACTGCCCCCACCTCTCCAAATTGGAAGTAGTCTTAGTGATGCTCCAGCCAAGATGCAGGCTGGTGTATTGCATCTCCCTGGTCCAGCCTCAGCCTGTCCTGTGTGCTGGGAACTGCACTATGTCTATTTCTTCTTTGATTTACAGTTTTGGGATAGGACTCGGTGGACAAAATGAGCAAGAGGGAAGTAGATGATTTGGCAGCGGTAGTTTGTGCTGAGAGAGATTTGTAGAGTGATAAACGATATGGCTCTGTGAGATGTCTCTCATGACTGTGGCTCAGAAGGGCCAGGTGTATCCACTTTACTACCCTAATCCAGAGCTGTGCAGGTCTCTAACTAAGAAATATTTTCAGACATCTATATATATATATATATATATATATATATATATATATATATATAGAGAGAGAGAGAGAGAGAGAGAGAGAGAGAGTGATGTAGTCATATTCTACAATGGAATCGATATGACATTCAGACAATTGATTGCTAAAACCTGGTGTGAAACTGTGCATCAGGAAAAGAATTCTCCAAAGGAGTAAAATCTCCAAATCATTAGCTATATGCAGCTCCAACGGGACAAATCAAAAAAGGCTCAAGAAGGAACTCATCCAGGAGACAATCCACATGGACAGGCATCACAAGTTTCCTAGTCTAGCAACACACACAGGGCAGCTGCTAGTTCCCAGTGCAAGCTTCAGGGCAAAAACCTCTCCCTCTTCAGTGTCTCATAATTCAAAAACCTCCTACACTGTGTTCATTGATGACAGGTTCAAACCTGGCTTGTAGAGATTGTAAGGCAGCAGCTCTCATGCCCACAGACCCCAGACTGCCCCAGCCTTCACCAAATGCTGTACTACCACACCTGAGACTAATGTGTGTGTGTGTGGCAGAAGTAGTTTGTCCTGAGAGATATTTGTTAGAGTGATAAGAGGTATATAAATGGCTCTGTGAGATGTCTCTCATGACTGTGGCTCAGAAGGGCCAAGTCTATTGGCATTACTACCCTAATCCAGAGCTGTGCAGGTCTCTAGCTAAAAAATATTTTAAGATGTCTACATGTTACATACATACATACATACATACATACACACACACACACATATATATATATATATATATATATATATATATATATAGAGAGAGAGAGAGAGAGAGAGAGACTGATGTAGTCATTTTCTACAATAGATTCGATATGACATTAAGACAATTGATTGCTAAAACCTGGAGAGAAACCATGCACAGCCATCAAAAAACCCTCTTTCTGAACCCTGTAAGCTTCTGTTTTGCGTGGAAAATCTGGAAATTGATTGCTAAAATCTGAAGAGAAACTGTGCATCAGGAAAAGAATTGTCCAAAAAAGTAAAATCTCAAAGTCATTAGTTATATGCAGCTCCAACGGGACATAGCGAAAAAGGCTTGAGAAGGAACTATTCAAGAAGACTCTCCACACGGACAGGCACCACATGTTTCCTAGTCTGGCAACAGACACAATGCATCTGGTAGTTCCCATTGCAAGCCTCAGGGCAAAAACCTCTCCATCTTCAGTGTTTTTACATCTGAGAAGAAGAAAATTGACCAAGGGCCAAAGAGAGCTACAATGGTGTCAATATTGATCTGTAAATCAGAATGTACCAACTGTTTTGCAAAAAATCACTTTATTATAAACTGTGAGTGATACTGGCATGGAAATGAAGAGACAGAATATGGCTTGTGTCAGAAAGACTTACAAACTGATGCTCCAGTAGCCTCGGTGAAATCGCCAACACAACAAACCAGAGCTCAGCAGTGCTCTGGTAACTCTCTTTGTATATCTGGGGCTGTCAGTAAAATGCGTATATAAGTAAAATATAAATGAGTGAAGACAGAGTGTATAAGAGCACGTGAGAGTTAGAGACAGAGAAGGCGAGAAGAGAAATAGATGAGTTAGAAAGAGACCAGAATTCAAAAACCTCCAACACTGTGTTCATTGATGACAGGTTCAAACCTGGCTTGTAGAGATTGTAAGGCAGCAGCTCTCATGCCCACAGACCCCAAACATCCCCAGCCTTCACCATATGCTGTACTAACAAACCTGACATTAATGTGTGTGAGTGTGTCTGTCTGTCTATCTGTGTGTCTGTGTGTGCTCGGAGCTCACCTATAGTAATCTCAGAGCATGGGTGTCAAGGCAGGCAGCCTCACCTACAACTTATATACAGAGAACCTAGCTGGTCAGGGCAAGCCAGCTAGCCCAGATTCTGGCTAAGCAAGAATGCTCGAGAATGAACTTATCAAGGAGACACTCCACATGGACAGGCACCACAAGTTTCCTAGTCTGGCAACAGACACTGTGCATCTGGTAGCTACAATGGTGTCAATATTGAGCAGTATATCAGAATGTTCCAAGTGTTTTGCACAAAATCACCTGTGCCCCAGTGATTCTGTTGTTCTCTCTCTCTCCCTCCCACACACACACACACACATAAACACACACAAACACACCCTCTCACAGTCACACACAATTGCACACAGGCACAGGCACAAACGGAGTTATACACATGCGCACTGGACAACTTCTGCAAGGCAGGGACCTGGGCTGAACCCTGCTTCGCACTTCCTGGAAGCACACCCAGCCTTTTAAGGCCAGCTCTGAGCTCCTATTGGCGGGCTTCCTTCAGAAGGCTGCTCTGAAGGATCCCGCCCTCGCAACTCCACCTCTGTTCTCATTGGCCAGCTCTTGGTTCATACCCCTGAGGGTGATGTTCCTCTTCTCTAATTGGCCAGCTGTTTCTATGAATACACACTGGGCCCTCCCCTCAGGCTCAGTGGGCACGGGATCTTAGACGTGCCCCCTGGGATTGTCTGTCTTCCTCTGAAGGCCTGTTTCTGCCAACAGGACCCACGCAGCTCCTGTCTGGACCCATCCTTAGGACAATGCCTCCTTGCGTTAGGCTGGCCCTGCTCTTGGGGCACACCCAGAAACACTGTCTCCACTATTGTAGCCCAGTGCCTCAGGGCACTTGCCCCATGGAGCCTCCAGCAGAATGCAGCTGAGCACAGGGATTCACATGCACCCAGTAGAGTCATCCCAGACAAAGAGAGAAACCCCTTCCACTTGCAAAGCCAAATGGGGCATCCCCCCACCCCACAGGAAAGAACAGATGTCTAGGGCACTCTATGTCAATTTCAACCTTGCTGTCCATAGGCCAAAAATCCCAGAGTTCTCCTCATTCCACAGAATCACTACACTCAACTATGGGCTTTGCTGCCACCTTGTGGATACACAGCAGAATGCAGCTGAGCTCCCCCATGACACTCCTCTTTGAGTCTACACAGAAAATTACACAGAGCATGGGGATAGCAAAGGAAAGAACCCATCTGAGGACCACCTGGGAGAATGCACAACAGTGTCCAGAATATCCAATGTGCCATTCATATTTGAAAAACCACTTGTGCAGTGGAAACTTCCTTTGTCATAGCACAACCCAGTCCCTAGGATCCTGCATCAGGAATAAAGAAACAACAGTGGTAATCATAACTGAAACCCACTTATGTACACATACACACACACATACCCTCCCACAGAGACGCACACACCTTTCCGTGAAATAACGTGGACTGGGGTTGCTGTTTTCCACACAAGTAAAAGGTCAAAGTCTCATGGGTGGAGGAGAGAAGTGTTAAATTTCTGGCATATGAAGGTGAGAAGTGCCTAGAGCAGATCGATAGTTACATGGACAACGAAGGGAGCATGGGTTGGAGGCACAGTTGGTTGAGATGCCAGGGAACTATGTGGAAGCCCAGGACCCCGTTTTGAGCCCCTGGTCACCACTTACCCAGCTAGGGAAAAGCTGGGCTAGTGTCAAATCAGAACTGCAGATGTCTCTCTGTCTCTCTTCCTGCTTGGGCCCTGCTCTCTCAATTTATGACTGTTTCCTTCTCCTCAATAAGAAAGTTACAAATGATGTACAGAAATACAAGGAAAGTGGGAAATATTACTCCCCTACCCACTATTACATGAAACTGTTGACTGTAAATAATTCATCCCCCAAGAAAGAACAGAATAAATATTTGTGAGATTAAAAACATTGTAGGTTAAATAGGGAACATTCTTTAGAGCCATGCAATACTAATCCATTGTGCATTGGATGTCACTGTCAAAAACTGCAGTGGTAGTTGTAGTAGTGTGTAGTATCTGCAAAAGGAAATGTACTGTGTGTCCGAAGTTCCCTGCAATTATAAGAGAAAATATATCAGGCAGAATAAATGACCCCTCTTGTGATATGGGACTAAATAAATAAATAAATATGCAAATAAATGGGGATGATCTAGGAGGATATGAAAAAATAAAAACAAAAACCACAGGAAGACCTGATTACAGCAGAAGTATAGAAAACGTCTGCTGAGAAACAATGGGCTGCGTCAAAACTTCCCTGACACTTCAGGGTCCCAGCAAATTCAGAATTCCCGAGAATGAAAAGAAAGGCATACGTATTGAAGCTTACACTAGAAAATGTAGACAAGTTCTGTGCTATGATAATTACAATGAGGATACTTATATAAAGGCTACTGGAAATGCTCCTGGAAGGTTTATAATTTATAATTGTAGTGAATCCTGCTCCAACTATGTGACCAATTATTTATGAATAAGGAGGCGGTTATAAATGTGGTAATTCTGCATTAAGATCAAATAAAAAGGTCAACAATTCTAAAAATGACTAATATATATGTATATATATGTACATATATGTCAGTGTATCTTTATTATAGACTCTGAGGGATATTGGCATGGCTATGAGGAGACAGAGTATGGCTTGTGCCAGGGAGACTTACAAAGCTGAGGCTCCAGAAACCTAGGTGAAATCGCCAACAAAACAAACCAGAGATCAGCAGTGTCCTGGTGATTTCCTTTGTATATCTGGGCCTGTCAGTAAAATAATGTATAAGTAAAATATTAATGAGTGCAGACAGGTTGAGTGAGAGCCTGTGAGAGTTAGAGACAGGGAAGGCAAGAAGAGAAATAGAAGAGTGGGAATGAGACCAGAAGTCAAAAACCTCCCACACTGTGTTCACACATGACAGGTTCAAACCTGGGTTGTAGAGATTGTAAGGCGGAAGTCTCAAGTCCACAGAACCCAGACCACCCCAGCCTTCACCATATGTGTGTAGTATTTATGACACGAAATGTATTGTGAGTGTAAACTTCCCTTCAAATATAAGCGAAAAATCTATCAAGCAGAAGAAATGACCCCTCGTGTAATATAGGACTAAATGAATAAATAAATATGCAAAAAAATGGGGATGATCTAGGAGGATTTGAAAAAAATGAAAAATAAAAACAAAAAGCACAAGAAGACCTGATTAAAGCAGATAATGAAAACCACCTACTGAGAAACAGAAGGCTGCTTCAAAAATTCTGAGACACTTCAGAGTCCAGGGAAATTAAGATTTCAGGAGAATGAGAAGAAATTTATATGTACTGAAGCTTACACTAGAGAAAGGAGGCAAGTTCTGTACTATGATAATTACAATAAGGATGCTGATAGAAATGCTATTAGAAATGCTACTGGAAGGTACTATTATTTATAATTGTATTGACTCCTGTTCCAACTAGGTGGCCAATTATTAATGAAAAAGGGAGCTGTTATAAATGTGTTAATTATGATAAAGATCAATTACATAGGTCGACAATTCTAAAAATAACAGATATATATGAATGTATGTATATGTTTATTATAAAGTCTGAGAGATACTGCCATGGATATGAGGAAACAGAATATGGTTTGTGTCAGAGAGACTTACAAAGCTGTGGCTCCAGTAGCCTAGGTGATATCACCAACAAAACAAGCCAGAGCTCAGCAGTGCTCTGGAAAATCTCTTTGTATATCTGGGCCTGTCAGTAAAATAAGTATATAAATAAAATATCAATGAGTGAAGACAGAGTGTGTGAGAGCCTGTGAGAGTTAGAGACAGAGAAGGCGAGAAGAGAAATAGATGAGTTGGAAAGAGACCAGAAGTCAAAAACCTCCTACACTGTGTTCATTGATGACAGGTTCAAAGCTGGCTTGTAGAGATTGTAAGGCAGCAGCTCTCATGCCCACAGACCCCAGACAGCCTCAGACTTCACCATATGCTATACTACCAGACCTGACAGTAATGTGTGTGTGAGTGTGTGTCTGTCTGTATTTGTGTGTCTGTGTGTGCTCAGAGCTCACCTATCATAGTCTCAGAGCATGGGTGTCAAGGTAGCCAGCCTCACCTGCAACTTATGTACAGAGAACCTAGCTGGTTAGAATACAAGAGCATGAGTCTCTCCAGTCACGTTTGGCTGCCTAATCAGCCTCCTGAATCTCAGTCAACTGCTCAGGGCAGCTGATTACAAGACCAGAAAGAAACCAGTTAGAGCTGTGTTTCAACATAGATGGGAACTGTGTATGACCAAACAATAGTGGATGAACCCGGCCCTTTAAACCTACCCTTTGGGTCTGGCTAAGGCAATTGCTCCTGTGGCCTCACAATCCCTGATCATGGTGCCTGGTGTCCACACATAACACTCAGAGAGATTCCCTGAAGTAGGCATGCATGAGTGTCCCATACAAAGTCGCTCTGCTTGCAGGAAGCACAAACTCCTGTGTCCTTGCTATCGAGAGACAAAAGGAACATGGATGCCTCCATTGGCGGAATTTGGAGCTTCCAGTGGAGATCACAGTCCCGCCCGTCACCTGAGGGCTTGGCTGCTGCTAATAAAGGCAATTGGAAACACCTGTTACCACTTGGGGCCTGAGGACATACTCAGGAATCCCTCCAAGAGCTAGCAGGCTGTCAGACCTCCTGACCCCGGGATATCTGTGCTCCTAGTTGTAAGGCCTTCAGGCCAGAGGTGAGTATATTCCCTAGATACAAGAACGAACTTCAGGTTTCAAAAGGATTTGAAACCCCAGGAGGCCCTTGGAAAAGACATTTCACAGCCATCAAAACACCCTCTTTCTGAATGCTGGAAGTTTCCATTTTGCTTGCAAATCTGGACAATGGTGTGGCCATCAGTACCACAGATCCTTTACATTTGACCCAATAGAGAGAAAGCACAATGTGTGTGCCAGGGTGGTAGAGTTTCACTTCTCTTCACCAGGGCTCTCATGGATTAAGAACAAGGATGCAGTGCAGGAAATTGAGGAGGGCTGCATTTAGGCTGAGTGTCAGCCACAGGGCCCTGGAGAATGGAAGTCAAGCACAGACGGCCTGGACAGCTGCAGCTGGAGAGGGACATATGCCTGTTACATGCATGAGGAATGCTGTCTCCTCAGTTCCCCTCTGTACTACGCAATATGCACGAGATTAAGTAATCCAAAGGGCAAAGAAAGCAAAATTTCAACACCAGGAAGACCGAGTTCACAATGCATGCACTGACTTCCACGAAGGGTCCAGGGAAGAAGGCACGCAGAGACAGAGAGACAGAATAACACTGACGGAAAAGGACAGAAAATCTGGCCCTGTGTTGATCAGTGCCAGAGCACTGAAGAAAAACACTCCATGCCCATGCATACTTCTTACAAGTGGCATTGTTATTTTATGTTTGTGATGAAAGGTTACACTTAGAACATCTAGGTCTTAGCCCACTCTGAGAAGCAACACATGGCCTGCACCCCACTCTCCAAAACTGCCCTTGCCTCTCCAAATTGGAAGTAGTTTTAGTGATGCTCCAGCCAAGATGCAGGCTGGCGTATTCATCTCCCTGGTCCCCCCTCTGCCTGTCCTGTGAGCAGGGAACTGCGCTATGTCTTTTTCTTCATTGATTTACAGTTTTGGGATAGGACTCCGTGGGAAAAAAAAACAGGAAGTAGATGATTTGGCAGCTGTAGTTTGTGCTGAGAGAGATTTGTAGAGTGACAAGAGGTAAACAAATGGCTCTGTGAGATGTCTCTCATGACTGTGGCTCAGAAGTGCCAGGTGTATCCGCATTACTACCTTAAACCTGAGCTGTGCAGGTCTCTAGCGAAAATATATTTTCAGACCTCTACAAGTTACATATATATATATATATATATATATATATATATATATATAGAGAGAGAGAGAGAGAGAGAGAGAGAGAGAGAGAGAGAGCGCAAGACACTGATGTAGTCATTTTCTACAATGGATGCAATATGACATTCAGACAATTGATTGCTAAAACATGGAGAGAGACTGTGCATCAGGAAAAAAAATGTCCAAAGGAGTAAAATCTCCAAATCATTAGCTATATGCAGCTCCAATGGGACCTAGCAAAAAATGCTCCAGAAGGAACTCATCCAGGATACTCTCCACATGGACTGACACCACAAGTTTCCTAGCCTGGCAACACACACAGGGCAGCTGCTAGTTCCTTGTGCAAGCCTCAGGGCAAATACCTCTCCCTCTTCAGTGTCTTTACATCTGAAAAGAAGAAAAGTGACCAAGGGCCAAGGAGAGTTACAATGGTGTCAGTATTGAGCAGTAAATCTGAATGTGCCAAGTGTTTTGCACAAAATCACCTGTGCCACAGTGATTCTGTTCTCTCTCTCTCTCCCTCACACACACACACACAAACACAGAGAAACACACACAAACACACACTCTCACAGTTACACACACGCACACATCCACAGAGGCACAGGCACAAATGGAGTTATACACATGCACACTGTACAGATTCTGCAAGGCAGGGCCCTGTGGTGAACCCTGCTTCGCACTTCCTGGATGCAGGCCCAGCCTTTTAAGGCCAGCTCTGAGCTGCCATTGTCTAGATTACTTCAGAAGGCCCTCAGACAGCGCACCAGCCATGTTCAGATATGCCAGAGGCCTAGGCCACGCCCAGAACCCCTGCCAGCAATATCGTTGGTCAGTGTGCTAAGACACGCCCAGGTGTGTCAAGGCCCCTATTCAGTGATTGGCCAGCAAACTTTAGCACGGGTCACAGGGCCCTGAAGCACACTCATTGGGCAGCCTCTGGAAGGCCGACCCACCAGCCACTTCTGCTGGAAAGAGATAAGAATTAAAAACCTCCTACACTGTGTTCATTGATGACAGGTTCAATCCTGGCTTGTAGAGATTGTAAGGCAGCAGCTCTCATGCCCACAGACCCCAGACAGCCCCAGCCTTCACCATATTCTGTACTACCAGACCTGACAGTAATGTGTGTGTGTGTCTGTGTCTGTCTGTCTGTCTGTCTGTCTGTGTTTTTGTGTGCTCAGAGCTCACCTATAGTAGTCTCAGAGCATGGGTGGGAAGGTACCCAGCCTCAACTGCAACTTATGTACCGAGAACCTAGCTAGTGAGGGCAAGCCAGCCATCCCAGATTTTGGCTAAGCAAGAATGCAAATGCAAAGCGCCCCTCATGTCTCCCTGTCCTGAGTTCCCGATTCAATACCATGCCTCACTATCATCCAAACACTGCCAATGGGGGAAGGTGCGGCACCCCTCAGAATTCAGGGGCAGGAGCCTGTCCAGTCACGTTTGACTGCCTACTCAGCCTCCAGACTCTCAGTCCACTGCTCAGGGCTGCAGATTACAAGCCCAGAATGAACCCAGAAAGAGCTGTGTTTCACCACTGATGGGAATGGTTTTTGACCAAACAATAGTGGATGAACCCGGCCCCTCACACCTACCCTTTGGGTCCGGCTAAGGCAATTGCTCCTGTGGCCTCACAATCCCTGATCACGGTGTCCTGGTGTCCACACATCACACTCAGAGAGATTCCCAGAAGTAGGCATGCATGAGTGTCCCATACAAAGTCGCTCTGCTTGCAGGAAGCACAAACTCCCCAGGCCCTTGCTATGGACAGACAAAAGGAAGATGGATGCCTCCATTGGCTGAATTAGGAGCTTCCAGTGGAGATCACAGCCCCGCCCCTCACCTGAGGGCCTGGCTGCTGCTAATAAAGGCAATTGGAAACACCTGTTACCACTTGGGGCCAGAGGACATACTCAGGAATCCCTCCAGGAGCTAGTAGGCTGGCAGACCTATTGAACCCTGGAAAGCTGTCCTCCTAGTTGGAGGGACTTCAGGACAGAGATGAGAATATTCCCTAGATACAAGAACGAACTTCAGGTTTCAAAAGGATTTGAAACCCCAGGAGGCACTTGGAAAAGACATTTCACAGCCATCAAAACACCCTCTTTCTGAACCCTGGAAGCTTCCGTTTTGCAAGGAAAATCTGAACACTGGTGTGGCCATCAGTACCACAGATCCTTTACATTAGGCCCAATAGAGGGAAAGCACAATGTGTGTGCCAGGGGGATAGAGTTTCACTTGTCTTCACCTGGGCTCTCATGGAATAAGGACAAGGATGCAGTGCAGGAAATTGAGGATAGCTGCAATTAGTGTGAGTGTCAGCCACAGGACCTTGGTAATGGGAGTCAAGCACAGAGGGCCTGGACAGCTGCTGCTGGAGATGGACATATGCCTGTTACCTGCAGCAGGAAAGCTGTCTCCTCAGTTCCCCTCTGTACTACCCCATATGCCGGAGACTAATTAATCCAAAGGGCAAAGAAAGGAAAATTTCAACACCAGGAAGTCCGAGTTCACTGACTTCCACGAAGGGTCCAGGGAAGAAGGCAAGCAGAGACAGTCAGAGAGATAGAATTAAAGTGACTGAAAAGGACTGAAATGCTGGCCCTGTGTTGATCAGTGCCAGAGCACTGAAGACAAACCCTCCATGCCCATGCATAGTTCTTAAAATTGGCATTGTTATTTTATGTTGTGAGGAAAGGTTACTCTTAGAACATCTAGGTCTTAGCACACTGTGAGAAGCAACACTTGAC
Source organism: Erinaceus europaeus (assembly GCF_950295315.1). NCBI lineage: Eukaryota > Metazoa > Chordata > Mammalia > Eulipotyphla > Erinaceidae > Erinaceus > Erinaceus europaeus. Next base: position 325,299 of record NW_026647150.1, on the reverse strand, counting down.
CTGCAGCCCACTCTCCAAAACTGCCCTTGCCTCTCCAAATTGGAAGTAGTTTTAGTGATGCTCCAGCCAAGATGTAGGCTGGCGTATTTCATCTCCCTGGTCCTGCCTCAGCTTGTCCTGTGTGCAGAAACTGCACTATGTCTATTTTTTATTTGATTTACAGTTTTGGGATAGGACTCGGTGGATAAAAAGAGGAAGAGGGAAATACATGATTTGGCAGCTGTAGTTTGTGCTGAGAGAGATTTGTAGAGTGACAAGAGGTAAACGAATGGCTCTGTGAGATGTCTCTCATGACTGTGGCACAGAAGGGCCAGGTGTATCCGCATTACTACCTGAATCCAGAGCTGTGCAGGTCTCTAGCTAAAATATATTTTCTGACCTCTACATGTTATATATATATATGGAGAGAGAGAGAGAGAGAGAGAGAGAGAGAGAACAAGACACTCATGTAGTTATTTTCTACAATGGATGCGACATGACATTCAGACAATTGATTGCTAAAACCTGGAGAGACACTGTGCATCAGGAAAAGAATTGTCCAAAGGCGTAAAATCTCCAAATCAATAGCTATATGCAGCTTCAAAGGGACCTAGCGAAAAAGACTCGAGAAGGAACTCATCCAGGATACTCTCCACATGGACAGGCACCACAAGTTTCCTAGTCTGGCAACACACACAGGGCAGCTGCTAGTTCCCAGTGCAAGCCTCAGGGCAAAATCCTCTCCCTCTTCGGTGTCTTTACATCTGAAAAGAAGAAAAGTGACCAAGGGCCAAGGAGAGCTACAATGGTGTCTATATTGAGCTGTAAATCAGAATGTGCCAAGTGTTTTGCACAAAATCACCTGTGCCACAGTGATTTTGTTGTTCTCTCTCTCTCTCACTCCCACACACACACAAACACACAAACACACACTCTCACAGTTACACACACGCACACATCCACAGAGGCACAGGCACAAATGGAGTTATACACATGCACACTGGACAGCTTCTGCAAGGCAGGGCCCTGGGCTGAACCCTGCTTCGCAATTCTTGGAAGCACGCCCAGCCTTTAAGGCCAGCTATGAGCTCCCATTTTCGGGCTTACTTCAGAAGGCCTGCAGACAGGGCACCAGCCATGCTCTGATATGCCAGAGTCCTAGGTCACGCCCAGAACCCCTGCCAGCAATATCATAGGCCAGTGTGCTAAGACAAGCCCAGGAATGTCAAGGCCCCTAGACAGTGATTGACCATCAACCTTGAGCACAGCCCACACGGCCCCGAGCATGCTCATTGGGCAGCCTCTGGCAGGCCCACCCACCAGCCACTACTGCTGGAAAGAGATGAGAATTCAAAAACCTCCTACACTGTGTTCATTGATGACAGGTTCAAACCTGTCTTGTAGAGATTGTAAGGCAGCAGCTCTCATGCCTACAGACCCCAGACAGCCTCAGCCTTAACCATATGCTGTACTACCAGACCTGACAGTATTGTGTGTGTGTGTGTCTGTGTCTGTCTGTCTACCTGTGTCTGTGTGTGTTCAGAGATCACCTATAGTAGTCTCAGAGCATGGGTGGTAAGGTAGCCAGCCTCACCTGCAACTTATGTTCAGAAAACCTAGCTGTTCAGGGCAAGCTAGCTAGCCAAGATTCTGGCTAAGCAAGAATACATATGCAAAGCGAATCTCATGTCTAAATCTCCTGAGTTCCCTATTCAATCCCATGCCTCACTATCTATCATCCAAACACTGCCAACAGGGTAAGGTGGGGAAACCCTCAGAATTCAGAGGCATGAGCCTGTCTAGTCACGTTTCGCTGCCTACTCAGCCTCCAGGCTCTCAGTCCACTGCTAAGGGCAGGAGATTACAAACACAGAAATTACACAGAAAGAGCTGTGTTTCAACATAGATGGGAACTGTGTTCGACCAAACAATAGTGGATGAACCCGGTCCCTTACACCTACCCTTTGGGTCTGGCTAAGGCAATTTGCTTTGGTGGCCTCACAATCCTGATCATGGTATCCTGGTGTCCACACATCACACTCAGAGAGATTCCCAAAAGTAGGCATGCATGGCTTGGGGCTCTGGCTCTGGTGGCTGGCCACCACCCCTCAATGTCAAGTTCATGGTGGGGGTCATGGCTGCTGGTCAACTGGATGGGCAGGGTTCCCGTGGCCTAGCAACCACAGGAGCCCTCTGTGATGTCCTAGCCCCTGGCATTCTGTGCTGGCCACACTGGCACTGGGCAGCCCAACTGCCCTGCCACTAGGTCAGCCAGCAGCGCCCATACGCCTGGGCCCTGGCACAGAGGGACGGAAGGATGGGAAGCCAGTGCTGACCGACAAGGGACCTCAGGGCTGGCAGCCAAGAGAAGACAGGTGGAGGTGTGCTCGGGATCCAGGGAGCCCAGGCCAGAGCTGCCTGCATGCCTGCCTGCCTTCCTGGATATCTGTATGCTGCCTTTGTCCAGGTAGGTTTCTCAGGTCCCCTCCACTCCTGTCTTCTCCTGTCCTCTCTTGTCCTCTCGTGCCGTCACCATCCTTTCCCCTCTCCTGTCCTCTGCACTTTGCTTCTCTCCTTTGTCTGTCCTCTCTTCAGGGTGCCCTGCTCAACAGCTCCAGCAATTGTGATGGTTCTCCAGTGACAGTGTTCGCAAACCCTTCCACCCCCTCCCTGCCCCTGAGGTGACCCAACTCACAGGTCTCCGGCTCACCCCACCCAACCCACACCCCCGAATACATTCCCTTGATCAGCCTCTCTGCCCTATTCAGCCGAAATTGCCCCTTTGCAACCTACCCATGCATCCTGGTTTGTCTTCACCATTCAAGGAGAGATCTCCTTTTGTACTTAGCTTGGTTGACTGGTGGATGGATGGATGGATGGATGGATGGATGGACGGATGGATGGAAGGATGGATGGATGGATGGAAGGATGGATGGATGGATGCATGGAAGGATGGATGGATGGATGGATGTATAGATTGATGGGTGGATGGATGGATGCATGGACAGGTCAATGGATCGGTTTTGTAGAGGCAGAGTACCATCTAGGGGTACTGGAGTCCGCTGGTGTCAGATCCCTAGTCAATGTCAAATGTAAAACATTAATTCATCAATAACAAAAATGAATAAGCACCTAAATAAATAAATAAATAAATATAAAAACTTGGTTAAAAAATTCATGGCGTCTTTGCCTTTCTGCATATGGAATGCTGTGAGGATCTTAACAAGGAAAGCATTGTCCTGATTAACCCATTTGAAGTCGTGGAATATTTCCTTTTCCTTTTTCTTTTTTTACTTTCTATTTTCTTGATTATTCGCTGGAATAAATAGACAGGAATTGAGAGGGAAGGGAGGTAGAGAGAGTTTGAGACACAGAGAGAGACAACTGCAGCACTTCCGCACCACTTGTAAAGATTTCCCCTGGCATGTGGGAACCAGGGTGTTGAAGCCCAGTCCTCCTGCATTGTAACATGAGTGCTTAACTGGGTGTGGCACCACCTGCTACCCTTGATGGGACACTTTTTTTTAGCAATGAAAAGAAATTCTCGTGGCAAGGTAATAAATAAATGAAGAAGTCAATAAAAGTGCATTTACATTAACTCAGTGGAAACACACAGGGACATATACGTCTCTGTTACCTGTATTACATCTTCATGTATGGATTGATTGCCTCAAGGGGTTATTGCCACAGCTGAGTGCCTACGCCACGAATAATCCACAGCTCCTGCACTCCATTTGTTCCCCTTTCGCTGCCCTTGTTGCTTGGTCACTGTGGTGGTAATTGTTTTTGTTGTTGTTGTTGTTGTTACTGAACTTGCATCTGACAGACACAAAAGGAGAGAGCAGAGGAAATACAGGGTGGGAGAGAAAGATAGAGCTCCTAAAGACCTGCTTCACCCCCTGTAAAGCGACTCCCCTGCAGGTGGCGGTCTGGGGGCCAGACCCCAAATCCTTCCACCTGTCCCCTCTATTCGTGAGCGCCACAAGCCCTTAACCCTCTGACATACCGCCAAACCTCCCTGGATTTACTTTTGAAGGCAGTATCACCTGCCTCGTTTTGAATCCTCATTATCCTGAGGGTCAGTCCTGGAGACAGTGTCATGACACGACACACGGATATCTCTGTTATCAGAGAGCACCTGGAAGAGCAGCTGGGGCTCTAGTGCCAGGGCAGGAGCAACTCCCCATCCACCGTCCACGGAGTCCACCTGCCTGCATTTTGGTCCTTTTCCCTCCAAAAAAGATTTTTCCCTTTTTTCACTTTGAAACAGGCAGGAGACAGGTTACCCAGGCAGGGGGAAAAAAAATAAAAAGCCTTTTTTTTTTTTTTTTTTTTTTTTTTTACCGAAGTGAATGACCATCTTCTGGGAAGTATAGGTTTTGAACCTGAAAACTCTGTCTGTCTGTCTCTTAGTCCACAGAAAGAGCCACTAGCCCAGCCAGGTCTCACGCTCAGATGGGGTGTTTTGCCAGTCAAAGGTCTGCACAGTGCACTAGGGATTGGGCGGCCTGAGACCCAAATGTTACATTGTAGATGGACTGTTTGCAGTTCTTGCTCCCCAGGACATTGGACTGTCTCAACTCCCTCCCCTACAGCATGAAAAAAAGACTCTTGACAACCTTGGAGCAACTGGAGTGGGGGCGAGGGGAGCTGTTTGCATGTCTGCACTGCTCATGCCCAGGTGTCTGTGGGGGTCCGTGGCAGAGGCTGTAAGGGGGCTAGGGGGCAGAAGGAGACTGTTTGAGAGGCAGGCTGCAGGCAGGGGAGCCCAGGAGTGTGTGCAGGGCTGTGTGTGTGGGTGTGGTGGCAGGGCTTTAGGGCAGGTCCCCCTGCTGGATGGTGAGATGGCAGCTGGGCTGGCCCTGGGCCCTCAGGGCTGAAGGGCAGAAGCAGGGTGGCAGTAAAGTAGCGCAGGGAGGAACACAGTAGATGTTAGTTGGGAGGTGGGGGACAGCGGGTAAGGGGAAAGGGGGCATCCTTGAGGAGGGGTCAGGACTAGAGAGTGGGGGCAGCTGGAGGCATGGAAGGTCCCAGGAATCAGGGACTGACAGGAACAGATTCCTACACCCCCCCACTGGATAGAGGCTGCAGAAGCCAGAGCAGCAGCCCTGGCTCGCCTAGGCCAAGGGCCCTGAGTGAGTCCATCTGAGGATGAGGAAGAGGAGGAGGGGGTGGAGGAGGAGGAGGAGAAAGAGGAGGAGGAAGAGTAGGAAGAGGAGCAGGAGGAGGCGTAGGAGGAGGAGGAGGGGCAGGAGGGCAGCTGTCAGTAGGCAACGGGATTAATAGAGGCCTCCATTACGGAGGCATGTGTCCAGGCAGGCACCCACCAACCCTCAGGGGCAGCTCAGGGCACCCAGGGACTTGGTGTGGGTATCTCTGGGGTGGGGACTGTCAGTCAGTCAGTAAGACTGTGTGTCAGTGCACATGGTGGGACAGGGGCCTGGCGGACCTTGGTCCCCCGCCCTGGACTGTCAGATGCCAGCCCCATGCCCAGACACACACCAATCTGCACATAGCCCCTTGGCCCGGCCGACCAGCAACTGCTTTGGCCTGGGGCTCTGGCTCTGGTGGCTGGCCACCACCCCTCAGGTCAAGTTCAGCGTGGGGGTCATGGCTGCTGGTCAACTGGATGGGCGGGGTTCCCATGGCCTAGCAACCACATGAGCCCTCTGTGATGTCCTAGCCCCTGGCAATCTGTGCTGGCCACACTGGCACTGGGCAGCCCAACTGCCCTGCCACTAGGTCAGGCAACAGGGCCCAGACGCCTGGGCCCTGGCACAGAGGGACGGAAGGATGGGAAGACAGTGCTGACCGACGAGGGACCTCAGGGCTGGCAGCCAAGAGAAGACAGGTGGAGGTGCGCCCGGGATCCTGGGAGCCCAGGCCAGAGCTGCCTGCATGCCTGCCTGCCTTCCTGGATGTCCGTATGCTGCCTTTGTCCAGGTAGGTTTCTCAGGTCCCCTCCAATCCTGTCCTCTCCTGTCCTCTCCTGTCCTCACCATCCTCTCCCCTCTCCTCTCCTCCGCACTTTGCTTCTCTCCTTTGTCTGTCCTCTCTTCCAGGTGCCCTGCTCACCAGCTCCAGCACTTGTGATGCTTCTTCAGTGACAGCTGTTAGCAACCCCTTCCACCCCCTGCCTGCCCCTAATGTGACCCAGCTCACAGGGTCTCCGGCTCATCCCACCCAAACTCACACGCCCCAACACATTCCCTGGTTCAGCCCCTCTGCCCTATTCAGCCAAACTGGGCCTTTGCAACCTACCTATGCATCGTTGTTTCTCCTCACCATTCAAGGAGAGATCTCCTTTTGTACTTAGCTTGTTTGACTGGTGGGTGGATGGATGGATGGATGAATGGATGGATGTATGTATGTATGTATGTATGAATGGATGGATAGATGTATGGGTGGATGGATGGATGGATGGACAGGTCAATGGATCGGTTTTGTAGAGGCAGAGTACCATATAGGGGTACTGGAGTCCGCTGGTGTCAGATCCCTAGTCAATGTCAAATGTAAAACATTAATTCATCAATAACAAAAATGAATAAGCACCTAAATAAATAAATAAATAAATATAAAAACTGGGTTAAAAAATACATGGCGTCTTTGCCTTTCTGCATGTGGAATGCTGTGAGGATCTTAACAAGGAAAGCATTGTCCTGATTAACCCATTTGAAGTCGTGGAATATTTCCTTTTCCTTTTTCTTTTTTTACTTTCTATTTTCTTGATTATTCGCTGGAATAAATAGACAGGAATTGAGAGGGAAGGGAGGTAGAGAGAGTTTGAGACACAGAGAGAGACAACTTCAGCACTTCCGCACCACTTGTAAAGATTTCCCCTGGCATGTGGGAACCAGGGTGTTGAAGCCCAGTCCTCCTGCATTGTAACATGAGTGCTTAACTGGGTGTGGCACCACCTGGTACCCTTGATGGGACACTTTTTTTTAGCAATGAAAAGAAATTCTCGTGGCAAGGTAATAAATAAATGAAGAAGTAAATAAAAGTGCATTTACATTAACTCAGTGGAAACACACAGGGACATATACGTCTCTGTTACCTGTATTACATCTTCATGTATGGATTGATTGCCTCAAGGGGTTATTGCCACAGCTGAGTGCCTACGCCACGAATAATCCACAGCTCCTGCACTCCCTTTGTTCCCATTTCGCGGCCCTTGTTGCTTGGTCACTGTGGTGGTAATTGTTTTTGTTGTTGTTGTTGTTGTTACTGACCTTGCATCTGACAGACACAAAAGGAGAGAGCAGAGGAAATACAGGGTGGGAGAGAAAGATAGAGCTCCTAAAGACCTGCTTCACCCCCTGTAAAGCGACTCCCCTGCAGGTGGCGGTCTGGGGGCCAGACCCCAAATCCTTCCACCTGTCCCCTCTATTCGTGAGAGCCACAAGCACTTAACCCTCTGACATACCGCCAAACCTCCCTGGATTTACTTTTGAAGGCAGTATCACCTGCCTCGTTTTGAATCCTCATTATCCTGAGGGTCAGTCCTGGAGACAGTGTCATGACACGACACACGGAGATCTCTGTTATCAGAGAGCACCTGGAACAGCAGCTGGGGCTCTAGTGCCAGGGCAGGAGCAACTCCCCATCCACCTTCCACGGAATCCACCTGCCTGCATTTTGGTCCTTTTCCCTCCAAAAAAGATTTTTCCCTTTTTTCACTTTGAAACAGGCAGGAGACAGGTTACCCAGGCAGGGGGAAAAAAATAAAAAGCCTTTTTTTTTTTTTTTTTTTTTACCGAAGTGAATGACCATCTTCTGGGAAGTATAGGTTTTGAACCTGAAAACTCTGTCTGTCTGTCTCTTAGTCCACAGAAAGAGCCACTAGCCCAGCCAGATCTCACGCTCAGATGGGGTGTTTTTGCCAGTCAAAGGTCTGCACAGCGCACTAGGGATTGGGCGGCCTGAGACCCAAATGTTACATTGTAGATGGACTGTTTGCAGTTCTTGCTCCCCAGGACATTGGACTGTCTCAACTCCCTCCCCTACAACATGAAAAAAAGACTCTTGACAACCTTGGAGCAACTGGAGTGGGGGCGAGGGGAGCTGTTTGCATGTCTGCACTGCTCATGCCCAGGTGTCTGTGGGGGTCCGTGGCAGAGGCTGTAAGGGGGCTAGGGGGCAGAAGGAGACTGTTTGAGAGGCAGGCTGCAGGCAGGGGAACCAGGAGTGTGTGCAGGGCTGTGTGTGTGGGTGTGGTGGCAGGGGGTTAGGGCAGGTCCCCCTGCTGGATGGTGAGATGGCAGCTGGGCTGGCCCTGGGCCCTCAGGGCTGAAGGGCAGAAGCAGGGTGGCAGTAAAGTAGCACAGGGAGGAACACAGTAGATGTTAGTTGGGAGCTGGGGGACAGAGGGTAAGGGGAAAGGGGGCATCCTTGAGGAGGGGTCAGGACTAGAGAGTGGGGGCAGCTGGAGGCATGGAAGGTCCCAGGAATCAGGGACTGACAGGAACAGATTCCTACACCCCCCCACTGGATAGAAGCTGCAGAAGCCAGAGCAGCAGCCCTGGCTCGCCTAGGCCAAGGGCCCTGAGTGAGTCCATCTGAGGATGAGGAAGAGGAGGAGGGGGTGGAGGAGGAGGAGGAGAAAGAGGAGGAGGAAGAGTAGGAAGAGGAGGAGGAGGAGGCGTAGGAGGAGGAGGAGGGGCAGGAGGGCAGCTGTCAGTAGGCAAAGGGATTAATAGAGGCCTCCATTATGGAGGCATGTGTCCAGGCAGGCACCCACCAACCCTCAGGGGCAGCTCAGGGCACCCAGGGACTTGGTGTGGTTATCTCTGGGGCAGGGACAGTCAGTCAGTCAGCAAGACTGTGTGTCAGTGCACATGGTGGGACAGGGGCCTGGCGGACCTTGGTCCCCCGCCCTGGACTGTCAGATGCCAGCCCCATGCCCAGACACACACCAATCTGCACATAGCCCCTTGGCCCGGCCGACGAGCACCTGCTTTGGCCTGCGGCTCTGGCTCTGGTGGCTGGCCACCACCCCTCAGGTCAAGTTCAGCGTGGGGGTCATGGCTGCTGGTCAACTTGATGGGCGGGGTCCCCATGGCCTAGCAACCACATGAGCCCTCTGTGATGTCCTAGCCCCTGGCAATCTGTGCTGGCCACACTGGCACTGGGCAGCCCAACTGCCCTGCCACTAGGTCAGGCAACAGCGCCCAGACGCCTGGGCCCTGGCACAGAGGGACGGAAGGATGGGAAGACAGTGCTGACCGACGAGGGACCTCAGGGCTGGCAGCCAAGAGAAGACAGGTGGAGGTGCGCCCGGGATCCTGGGAGCCCAGGCCAGAGCTGCCTGCATGCCTGCCTGCCTTCCTGGATGTCCGTATGCTGCCTTTGTCCAGGTAGGTTTCTCAGGTCCCCTCCAATCCTGTCCTCTCCTGTCCTCACCATCCTCTCCCCTCTCCTCTCCTCCGCACTTTGCTTATCTCCTTTGTCTGTCCTCTCTTCCAGGTGCCCTGCTCACCAGCTCCAGCACTTGTGATGCTTCTCCAGTGACAGCTGTTCGCAACCCCTTCCACCCCCTGCCTGCCCCTAATGTGACCCAGCTCACAGGGTCTCCGGCTCATCCCACCCAAACCCACACGCCCCAACACATTCCCTGGTTCAGCCCCTCTGCCCTATTCAGCCAAACTGGGCCTTTGCAACCTACCTATGCATCGTTGTTTCTCCTCACCATTCAAGGAGAGATCTCCTTTTGTACTTAGCTTGGTTGACTGGTGGATGGATGGATGGATGGATGGATGGATGTATGAATGGATGGATAGATGTATGGGTGGATGGATGGATGGATGGACAGGTCAATGGATGGGTTTTGTAGAGGCAGAGTACCATATAGGGGTACTGGAGTCCGCTGGTGTCAGATCCCTAGTCAATGTCAAATGTAAAACATTAATTCATCAATAACAAAAATGAATAAGCACCTAAATAAATAAATAAATAAATATAAAAACTGGGTTAAAAAATACATGGCGTCTTTGCCTTTCTGCATATGGAATGCTGTGAGGATCTTAACAAGGAAAGCATTGTCCTGATTAACCCATTTGAAGTCGTGGAATATTTCCTTTTCCTTTTTCTTTTTTTACTTTCTATTTTCTTGATTATTCACTGGAATAAATAGACAGGAATTGAGAGGGAAGGGAGGTAGAGAGAGTTTGAGACACAGAGAGAGACAACTGCAGCACTTCCGCACCACTTGTAAAGATTTCCCCTGGCATGTGGGAACCAGGGTGTTGAAGCCCAGTCCTCCTGCATTGTAACATGAGTTCTTAACTGGGTGTGGCACCACCTGCTACCCTTGATGGGACACTTTTTTTTAGCAATGAAAAGAAATTCTCGTGGCAAGGTAATAAATAAATGAAGAAGTCAATAAAAGTGCATTTACATTAACTCAGTGGAAACACACAGGGACATATACGTCTCTGTTACCTGTATTACATCTTCATGTATGGATTGATTGCCTCAAGGGGTTATTGCCACAGCTGAGTGCCTACGCCACGAATAATCCACAGCTCCTGCACTCCATTTGTTCCCCTTTCGCTGCCCTTGTTGCTTGGTCACTGTGGTGGTTATTGTTTTTGTTGTTGTTGTTGTTGTTACTGACCTTGCATCTGACAGACACAAAAGGAGAGAGCAGAGGAAATACAGGGTGGGAGAGAAAGATAGAGCTCCTAAAGACCTACTTCACCCCCTGTAAAGCGATTCCCCTGCAGGTGGCGGTCTGGGGGCCAGACCCCAAATCCTTCCACCTGTCCCCTCTATTCGTGAGCGCCACAAGCCCTTAACCCTCTGACATACCGCCAAACCTCCCTGGATTTACTTTTGAAGGCAGTATCACCTGCCTCATTTTGAATCCTCATTATCCTGAGGGTCAGTCCTGGAGACAGTGTCATGACACGACACACGGAGATCTCTGTTATCAGAGAGCACCTGGAACAGCAGCTGGGGCTCTAGTGCCAGGGCAGGAGCAACTCCCCATCCACCTTCCACGGAGTCCACCTGCCTGCATTTTGGTCCTTTTCCCTCCAAAAAAGATTTTTCCCTTTTTTCACTTTGAAACAGGCAGGAGACAGGTTACCCAGGCAGGAGGAAAAAAAATAAAAAGCCTTTTTTTTTTTTTTTTTTTTTTTTACCGAAGTGAATGACCATCTTCTGGGAAGTATAGGTTTTGAAACTGAAAACTCTGTCTGTCTGTCTCTTAGTCCACAGAAAGAGCCACTAGCCCAGCCAGATCTCACGCTCAGATGGGGTGTTTTTGCCAGTCAAAGGTCTGCACAGCGCACTAGGGATTGGGCGGCCTGAGACCCAAATGTTACATTGTAGATGGACTGTTTGCAGTTCTTGCTCCCCAGGACATTGGACTGTCTCAACTCCCTCCCCTACAGCATGAAAAAAAGACTCTTGACAACCTTGGAGCAACTGGAGTGGGGGCGAGGGGAGCTGTTTGCATGTCTGCACTGCTCATGCCCAGGTGTCTGTGGGGGTCCGTGGAAGAGGCTGTAAGGGGGCTAGGGGGCAGAAGGAGACTGTTTGAGAGGCAGGCTGCAGGCAGGGGAGCCCAGGAGTGTGTGCAGGGCTGTGTGTGTGGGTGTGGTGGCAGGGGGTTAGGGCAGGTCCCCCTGCTGGATGGTGAGATGGCAGCTGGGCTGGCCCTTGGCCCTCAGGGCTGAAGGGCAGAAGCAGGGTGGCAGTAAAGTAGCGCAGGGAGGAACACAGTAGATGTTAGTTGGGAGCTGGGGGACAGAGGGTAAGGGGAAAGGGGGAATCCTTGAGGAGGGGTCAGGACTAGAGAGTGGGGGCAGCTGGAGGCATGGAAGGTCCCAGGAATCAGGGACTGACAGCCCCTTGGCCCCTTGGGAGAGAAAGATAGAGCTCCTAAAGACCTGCTTCACCCCCTGTAAAGCGACTCCCCTGCAGGTGGCGGTCTGGGGGCCAGACCCCAAATCCTTCCACCTGTCCCCTCTATTCGTGAGCGCCACAAGCCCTTAACCCTCTGACATACCGCCAAACCTCCCTGGATTTACTTTTGAAGGCAGTATCACCTGCCTCGTTTTGAATCCTCATTATCCTGAGGGTCAGTCCTGGAGACAGTGTCATGACACGACACACGGAGATCTCTGTTATCAGAGAGCACCTGGAACAGCAGCTGGGGCTCTAGTGCCAGGGCAGGAGCAACTCCCCATCCACCTTCCACGGAGTCCACCTGCCTGCATTTTGGTCCTTTTCCCTCCAACAAAGATTTTTCCCTTTTTTCACTTTGAAACAGGCAGGAGACAGGTTACCCAGGCAGGAGGAAAAAAAATAAAAAGCCTTTTTTTTTTTTTTTTACCGAAGTGAATGACCATCTTCTGGGAAGTATAGGTTTTGAACCTGAAAACTCTGTCTGTCTGTCTCTTAGTCCACAGAAAGAGCCACTAGCCCAGCCAGATCTCACGCTCAGATGGGGTGTTTTTGCCAGTCAAAGGTCTGCACAGCGCACTAGGGATTGGGCGGCCTGAGACCCAAATGTTACATTGTAGATGGACTGTTTGCAGTTCTTGGTCCCCAGGACATTGGAATGTCTCAACTCCCTCCCCTGCAGCATGAAAAAAAGACTCTTGACAACCTTGGAGCAACTGGAGTGGGGGCGAGGGGAGCTGTTTGCATGTCTGCACTGCTCATGCCCAGGTGTCTGTGGGGGTCCGTGGCAGAGGCTGTAAGGGGGCTAGGGGGCAGAAGGAGACTGTTTGAGAGGCAGGCTGCAGGCAGGGGAGCCCAGGAATGTGTGCAGGGCTGTGTGTGTGGGTGTGGTGGCAGGGCGTTAGGGCAGGTCCCCCTGCTGGATGGTGAGATGGCAGCTGGGCTGGCCCTGGGCCCTCAGGGCTGAAGGGCAGAAGCAGGGTGGCCGTAAAGTAGCGCAGGGAGGAACACAGTAGATGTTAGTTGGGAGTTGGGGGACAGAGGGTAAGGGGAAAGGGGGCATCCTTGAGGAGGGGTCAGGACTAGAGAGTGGGGGCAGCTGGAGGCATGGAAGGTCCCAGGAATCAGGGACTGACAGGAACAGATTCCTACACCCCCCCACTGGATAGAAGCTACAGAAGCCAGAGCAGCAGCCCTGGCTTGCCTAGGCCAAGGGCCCTGAGTGAGTCCATCTGAGGATGAGGAAGAGGAGGAGGGGGTGGAGGAGGAGGAGGAGAAAGAGGAGGAGGAAGAGTAGGAAGAGGAGGAGGAAGAGGCGTAGGAGGAGGAGGAGGGGCAGGAGGGCAGCTGTCAGTAGGCAAAGGGATTAATAGAGGCCTCCATTACGGAGGCATGTGTCCAGGCAGGCACCCACCAACCCTCAGGGGCAGATCAGGGCACCCAGGGACTTGGTGTGGGTATCTCTGGGGCGGGGACTGTCAGTCAGTCAGCAAGACTGTGTGTCAGTGCACATGGTGGGACAGGGGCCTGGCGGACCTTGGTCCCCCGCCCTGGACTGTCAGATGCCAGCCCCATGCCCAGACACACACCAATCTGCACATAGCCCCTTGGCCAGGCCGACCAGCACCTTCTTTGGCCTGGGGCTCTGGCTCTGGTGGCTGGCCACCACCCCACAGGTCAAGTTCAGCGTGGGGGTCATGGCTGCTGGTCAACTGGATGGGCGGGGTCCCCATGGCCTAGCAACCACATGAGCCCTCTGTGATGTCCTAGCCCCTGGCAATCTGTGCTGGCCACACTGGCACTGGGCAGCCCAACTGCCCTGCCACTAGGTCAGGCAACAGCGCCCAGACGCCTGGGCTCTGGCACAGAGGGACGGAAGGATGGGAAGACAGTGCTGACCGACGAGGGACCTCAGGGCTGGCAGCCAAGAGAAGACAGGTGGAGGTGCGCCCGGGATCCTGGGAGCCCAGGCCAGAGCTGCCTGCATGCCTGCCTGCCTTCCTGGATGTCCGTATGCTGCCTTTGTCCAGGTAGGTTTCTCAGGTCCCCTCCAATCCTGTCCTCTCCTGTCCTCTCCTGTCCTCACCATCCTCTCCCCTCTCCTCTCCTCCGCACTTTGCTTCTCTCCTTTGTCTGTCCTCTATTCCAGGTGCCCTGCTCACCAGCTCCAGCACTTGTGATGCTTCTCCAGTGACAGCTGTTCGCAACCCCTTCCACCCCCTGCCTGCCCCTAATGTGACCCAGCTCACAGGGTCTCCGGCTCATCCCACCCAAACCCACAAGCCCCAACACATTCCCAGGTTCAGCCCCTCTGCCCTATTCAGCCAAACTGGGCCTTTGCAACCTACCTATGCATCGTTGTTTCTCCTCACCATTCAAGGAGAGATCTCCTTTTGTACTTAGCTTGGTTGACTGGTGGATGGATGGATGGATGGAAGGATGGATGGATGGATGGATGAATGGATGGATAGATGGATGGGTGGATGGATGGATGGATGGACAGGTCAATGGATGGGTTTTGTAGAGGCAGAGTACCATATAGGGGTACTGGAGTCCGCTGGTGTCAGATCCTTAGTCAATGTCAAATGTAAAACATTAATTCATCAATAACAAAAATGAATAAGCACCTAAATAAATAAATAAATATAAAAACTGGGTTAAAAAATACATGGCGTCTTTGCCTTTCTGCATATGGAATGCTGTGAGGATCTTAACAAGGAAAGCATTGTCCTGAGTAGCCCATTCGAAGTCGTGGAATATTTCCTTTTCCTTTTTCTTTTTTTACTTTCTATTTTCTTGATTATTCACTGGAATAAATAGACAGGAATTGAGAGGGAAGGGAGGTAGAGAGAGTTTGAGACACAGAGAGAGACAACTGCAGCACTTCCGCACCACCTGTAAAGATTTCCCCTGGCAGGTGGGAACCAGGGTGTTGAAGCCCAGTTCTCCTGCATTGTAACATGAGTGCTTAACTGGGTGTGGCACCACCTGGTACCCTTGATGGAACACTTTTTTTTAGCAATGAAAAGAAATTCTCGTGGCAAGGTAATAAATAAATGAAGAAGTCAATAAAAGTGCATTTACATTAACTCAGTGGAAACACACAGGGACATATACGTCTCTGTTACCTGTATTACATCTTCATGTATGGATTGATTGCCTCAAGGGGTTATTGCCACAGCTGAGTGCCTACGCCACGAATAATCCACAGCTCCTGCACTCCATTTGTTCCCCTTTCGCTGCCCTTGTTGCTTGGTCACTGTGGTGGTTATTGTTTTTGTTGTTGTTGTTGTTGTTGTTACTGACCTTGCATCTGACAGACACAAAAGGAGAGAGCAGAGGAAATACAGGGTGGGAGAGAAAGATAGAGCTCCTAAAGACCTGCTTCACCCCCTGTAAAGCGACTCCCCTGCAGGTGGCGGTCTGGGGGCCAGACCCCAAATCCTTCCACCTGTCCCCTCTATTCGTGAGCGCCACAAGCCCTTAACCCTCTGACATACCGCCAAACCTCCCTGGATTTACTTTTGAAGGCAGTATCACCTGCCTCGTTTTGAATCCTCATTATCCTGAGGGTCAGTCCTGGAGACAGTGTCATGACACGACACACGGAGATCTCTGTTATCAGAGAGCACCTGGAACAGCAGCTGGGGCTCTAGTGCCAGGGCAGGAGCAACTCCCCATCCACCTTCCACGGAGTCCACCTGCCTGCATTTTGGTCCTTTTCCCTCCAAAAAAGATTTTTCCCTTTTTTCACTTTGAAACAGGCAGGAGACAGGTTACCCAGGCAGGGGGGAAAAAAATAAAAAGCCTTTTTTTTTTTTTTTTTTTTTTTTACCGAAGTGAATGACCATCTTCTGGGAAGTATAGGTTTTGAACCTGAAAACTCTGTCTGTCTGTCTCTTAGTCCACAGAAAGAGCCACTAGCCCAGCCAGATCTCACGCTCAGATGGGGTGTTTTTGCCAGTCAAAGGTCTGCACAGCGCACTAGGGATTGGGCGGCCTGAGACCCAAACGTTACATTGTAGATGGACTGTTTGCAGTTCTTGCTCCCCAGGACATTGGACTGTCTCAACTCCCTCCCCTACAGCATGAAAAAAAGACTCTTGACAACCTTGGAGCAACTGGAGTGGGGGCGAGGGGAGCTGTTTGCATGTCTGCACTGCTCATGCCCAGGTGTCTGTGGGGGTCCGTGGCAGAGGCTGTAAGGGGGCTAGGGGGCAGAAGGAGACTGTTTGAGAGGCAGGCTGCAGGCAGGGGAGCCCAGGAGTGTGTGCAGGGCTGTGTGTGTGGGTGTGGTGGCAGGGCGTTAGGGCAGGTCCCCCTGCTGGATGGTGAGATGGCAGCTGGGCTGGCCCTGGGCCCTCAGGGCTGAAGGGCAGAAGCAGGGTGGCAGTAAAGTAGCGCAGGGAGGAACACAGTAGATGTTAGTTGGGAGCTGGGGGACAGAGGGTAAGGGGAAAGGGGGCATCCTTGAGGAGGGGTCAGGACTAGAGAGTGGGGGCAGCTGGAGGCATGGAAGGTCCCAGGAATCAGCGACTGACAGGAACAGATTCCTACACCCCCCCACTGGATAGAAGCTGCAGAAGCCAGAGCAGCAGCCCTGGCTTGCCTAGGCCAAGGGCCCTGAGTGAGTCCATCTGAGGATGAGGAAGAGGAGGAGGGGGTGGAGGAGGAGGAGGAGAAAGAGGAGGAGGAAGAGTAGGAAGAGGAGGAGGAGGAGGCGTAGGAGGAGGAGGAGGGGCAGGAGGGCAGCTGTCAGTAGGCAACGGGATTAATAGAGGCCTCCATTATGGAGGCATGTGTCCAGGCAGGCACCCACCAACCGTCAGGGGCAGCTCAGGGCACCCAGGGACTTGGTGTGGGTATCTCTGGGGCGGGGACTGTCAGTCAGTCAGCAAGACTGTGTGTCAGTGCACATGGTGGGACAGGGGCCTGGCGGACCTTGGTCCCCCGCCCTGGACTGTCAGATGCCAGCCCCATGCCCAGACACACACCAATCTGCACATAGCCCCTTGGCCCGGCCGACCAGCACCTGCTTTGGCCTGGGGCTCTGGCTCTGGTGGCTGGCCACCACCCCTCAGGTCAAGTTCAGCGTGGGGGTCATGGCTGCTGGTCAACTGGATGAGCGGGGTCCCCATGGCCTAGCAACCACATGAGCCCTCTGTGATGTCCTAGCCCCTGGCAATCTGTGCTGGCCACACTGGCACTGGGCAGCCCAACTGCCCTGCCACTAGGTCAGGCAACAGCGCCCAGACGCCTGGGCCCTGGCACAGAGGGACGGAAGGATGGGAAGACAGTGCTGACCGACGAGGGACCTCAGGGCTGGCAGCCAAGAGAAGACAGGTGGAGGTGCGCCCGGGATCCTGGGAGCCCAGGCCAGAGCTGCCTGCATGCCTGCCTGCCTTCCTGGATGTCCGTATGCTGCCTTTATCCAGGTAGGTTTCTCAGGTCCCCTCCAATCCTGTCCTCTCCTGTCCTCTCCTGTCCTCACCATCCTCTCCCCTCTCCTCTCCTCCGCACTTTGCTTCTCTCCTTTGTCTGTCCTCTCTTCCAGGTGCCCTGCTCACCAGCTCCAGCACTTGTGATGCTTCTCCAGTGACAGCTGTTCGCAACCCCACCACCCCCTGCCTGCCCCTAATGTGACCCAGCTCAAGGGTCTCTGGCTCATCCCACACAAACCCACATGCCCCAACACATTCCCTGGTTCAGCCCCTCTGCCCTATTCAGCCAAACTGGGCCTTTGCAACCTACCTGTGCATCGTTGTTTCTCCTCACCATTCAAGGAGAGATCTCCTTTTGTACTTAGCTTGGTTGACTGGTGGATGTATGTATGTATGTATGTATGTATGTATGTATGTATGTATGAATGGATGGATAGATGTATGGGTGGATGGATGGATGGATGGACAGGTCAATGGATCGGTTTTGTAGAGGCAGAGTACCATATAGGGGTACTGGAGTCCGCTGGTGTCAGATCCCTAGTCAATGTAAAATGTAAAACATTAATTCATCAATAACAAAAATGAATAAGCACCTAAATAAATAAATAAATAAAAATAAAAACTGGGTTAACAAATACATGGCGTCTTTGCCTTTCTGCATATGGAATGCTGTGAGGATCTTAACAAGGAAAGCATTGTCCTGATTAACCCATTTGAAGTCGTGGAATATTTCCTTTTCCTTTTTCTTTTTTTACTTTCTATTTTCTTGATTATTCACTGGAATAAATAGACAGGAATTGAGAGGGAAGGGAGGTAGAGAGAGTTTGAGACACAGAGAGAGACAACTGCAGCACTTCCGCACCACTTGTAAAGATTTCCCCTGGCATGTGGGAACCAGGGTGTTGAAGCCCAGTCCTCCTGCATTGTAACATGAGTGCTTAACTGGGTGTGGCACCACCTGGTACCCTTGATGGGACACTTTTTTTTAGCAATGAAAAGAAATTCTCGTGGCAAGGTAATAAATAAATGAAGAAGTCAATAAAAGTGCATTTACATTAACTCAGTGGAAACACACAGGGACATATACGTCTCTGTTACCTGTATTACATCTTCATGTATGGATTGATTGCCTCAAGGGGTTATTGCCACAGCTGAGTGCCTACGCCACGAATAATCCACAGCTCCTGCACTCCATTTGTTCCCCTTTCGCTGCCCTTGTTGCTTGGTCACTGTGGTGGTAATTGTTTTTGTTGTTGTTGTTGTTGTTACTGACCTTGCATCTGACAGACACAAAAGGAGAGAGCAGAGGAAATACAGGGTGGGAGAGAAAGATAGAGCTCCTAAAGACCTGCTTCACCCCCTGTAAAGCGACTCCCCTGCAGGTGGCGGTCTGGGGGCCAGACCCCAAATCCTTCCACCTGTCCCCTCTATTCGTGAGCGCCACAAGCCCTTAACCCTCTGACATACCGCCAAACCTCCCTGGATTTACTTTTGAAGGCAGTATCACCTGCCTCGTTTTGAATCCTCATTATCCTGAGGGTCAGTCCTGGAGACAGTGTCATGACACGACACACGGAGATCTCTGTTATCAGAGAGCACCTGGAACAGCAGCTGGGGCTCTAGTGCCAGGGCAGGAGCAACTCCCCATCCACCTTCCACGGAGTCCACCTGCCAGCATTTTGGTCCTTTTCCCTCCAAAAAAGATTTTTCCCTTTTTTCACTTTGAAACAGGCAGGAGACAGGTTACCCAGGCAGGGGGAAAAAAAATAAAAAGCCTTTTTTTTTTTTTTTTTTTTTTTTTTTTTTACTGAAGTGAATGACCATCTTCTGGGAAGTATAGGTTTTGAACCTGAAAACTCTGTCTGTCTGTCTCTTAGTCCACATAAAGAGCCACTAGCCCAGCCAGATCTCACGCTCAGATGGGGTGTTTTTGCCAGTCAAAGGTCTGCACAGCGCACTAGGGATTGGGCGGCCTGAGACCCAAATGTTACATTGTAGATGGACTGTTTGCAGTTCTTGCTCCCCAGGACATTGGACTGTCTCAACTCCCTCCCCTACAGCATGAAAAAAAGACTCTTGACAACCTTGGAGCAACTGGAGTGGGGGCGAGGGGAGCTGTTTACATGTCTGCACTGCTCATGCCCAGGTGTCTGTGGGGGTCCGTGGCAGAGGCTGTAAGGGGGCTAGGGGGCAGAAGGAGACTGTTTGAGAGGCAGGCTGCAGGCAGGGGAGCCCAGGAGTGTGTGCAGGGCTGTGTGTGTGGGTGTGGTGGCAGGGCGTTAGGGCAGGTCCCCCTGCTGGATGGTGAGATGGCAGCTGGGCTGGCCCTGGGCCCTCAGGGCTGAAGGGCAGAAGCAGGGTGGCAGTAAAGTAGCGCAGGGAGGAACACAGTAGATGTTAGTTGGGAGCTGGGGGACAGAGGGTAAGGGGAAAGGGGGCATCCTTGAGGAGGGGTCAGGACTAGAGAGTGGGGGCAGCTGGAGGCATGGAAGGTCCCAGGAATCAGGGACTGACAGGAACAGATTCCTACACCCCCCCACTGGATAGAAGCTGCAGAAGCCAGAGCATCAGCCCTGGCTTGCCTAGGCCAAGGGCCCTGAGTGAGTCCATCTGAGGATGAGGAAGAGGAGGAGGGGGTGGAGGAGGAGGAGGAGAAAGAGGAGGAGGAAGAGTAGGAAGAGGAGGAGGAGGAGGCGTAGGAGGAGGAGGAGGGGCAGGAGGGCAGCTGTCAGTAGGCAACGGGATTAATAGAGGCCTCCATTACGGAGGCATGTGTCCAGGCAGGCACCCACCAACCGTCAGGGGCAGCTCAGGGCACCCAGGGACTTGGTGTGGGTATCTCTGGGGCGGGGACTGTCAGTCAGTCAGCAAGACTGTGTGTCAGTGCACATGGTGGGACAGGGGCCTGGCGGACCTTGGTCCCCCGCCCTGGACTGTCAGATGCCAGCCCCATGCCCAGACACACACCAATCTGCACATAGCCCCTTGGCCCGGCCGACCAGCACCTGCTTTGGCCTGGGGCTCTGGCTCTGGTGGATGGCCACCACCCCTCAGGTCAAGTTCAGCTTGGGGATCATGGCTGCTGGTCAACTGGATGGGCGGGGTCCCCATGGCCTAGCAACCACATGAGCCCTCTGTGATGTCCTAGCCCCTGGCAATCTGTGCTGGCCACACTGGCACTGGGCAGCCCAACTGCCCTGCCACTAGGTCAGGCAACAGCGCCCAGACGCCTGGGCCCTGGCACAGAGGGACGGAAGGATGGGAAGACAGTGCTGACCGACGAGGGACCTCAGGGCTGGCAGCCAAGAGAAGACAGGTGGAGGTGCGCCCGGGATCCTGGGAGCCCAGGCCAGAGCTGCCTGCATGCCTGCCTGCCTTCCTGGATGTCCGTATGCTGCCTTTGTCCAGGTAGGTTTCTCAGGTCCCCTCCAATCCTGTCCTCTCCTGTCCTCTCCTGTCCTCACCATCCTCTCCCCTCTCCTCTCCTCCGCACTTTGCTTCTCTCCTTTGTCTGTCCTCTCTTCCAGGTGCCCTGCTCACCAGCTCCAGCACTTGTGATGCTTCTCCAGTGACAGCTGTTCGCAACCCCTTCCACCCCCTGCCTGCCCCTAATGTGACCCAGCTCACAGGGTCTCCGGCTCATCCCACCCAAACCCACACGCCCCAACACATTCCCTGGTTCAGCCCCTCTGCCCTATTCAGCCAAACTGGGCCTTTGCAACCTACCTATGCATCGTTGTTTCTCCTCACCATTCAAGGAGAGATCTCCTTTTGTACTTAGCTTGGTTGACTGGTGGATGGATGGATGGATGGATGGATGGATGGATGGATGGATGGATGGATGTATGAATGGATGGATAGATGTATGGGTGGATGGATGGATGGATGGACAGGTCAATGGATGGGTTTTGTAGAGGCAGAGTACCATATAGGGGTACTGGAGTCCGCTGGTGTCAGATCCCTAGTCAATGTCAAATGTAAAACATTAATTCATCAATAACAAAAATGAATAAGCACCTAAATAAATAAATAAATAAATAAATATAAAAACTGGGTTAACAAATACATGGCGTCTTTGCCTTTCTGCATATGGAATGCTGTGAGGATCTTAACAAGGAAAGCATTGTCCTGATTAACCCATTTGAAGTCGTGGAATATTTCCTTTTCCTTTTTCTTTTTTTACTTTCTATTTTCTTGATTATTCACTGGAATAAATAGACAGGAATTGAGAGGGAAGGGAGGTAGAGAGAGTTTGAGACACAGAGAGAGACAACTGCAGCACTTCCGCACCACTTGTAAAGATTTCCCCTGGCATGTGGGAACCAGGGTGTTGAAGCCCAGTCCTCCTGCATTGTAACATGAGTGCTTAACTGGGTGTGGCACCACCTGCTACCCTTGATGGGACACTTTTTTTTTAGCAATGAAAAGAAATTCTCGTGGCAAGGTAATAAATAAATGAAGAAGTCAATAAAAGTGCATTTACATTAACTCAGTGGAAACACACAGGGACATATACGTCTCTGTTACCTGTATTACATCTTCATGTATGGATTGATTGCCTCAAGGGGTTATTGCCACAGCTGAGTGCCTACGCCACGAATAATCCACAGCTCCTGCACTCCATTTGTTCCCCTTTCGCTGCCCTTGTTGCTTGGTCACTGTGGTGGTTATTGTTTTTGTTGTTGTTGTTGTTGTTACTGACCTTGCATCTGACAGACACAAAAGGAGAGAGCAGAGGAAATACAGGGTGGGAGAGAAAGATAGAGCTCCTAAAGACCTGCTTCACCCCCTGTAAAGCGACTCCCCTGCAGGTGGCGGTCTGGGGGCCAGACCCCAAATCCTTCCTCCTGTCCCCTCTATTCGTGAGCGCCACAAGCCCTTAACCCTCTGACATACCGCCAAACCTCCCTGGATTTACTTTTGAAGGCAGTATCACCTGCCTCGTTTTGAATCCTCATTATCCTGAGGGTCAGTCCTGGAGACAGTGTCATGACACGACACACGGAGATCTCTGTTATCAGAGAGCACCTGGAACAGCAGCTGGGGCTCTAGTGCCAGGGCAGGAGCAACTCCCCATCCACCTTCCACGGAGTCCACCTGCCAGCATTTTGGTCCTTTTCCCTCCAAAAAAGATTTTTCCCTTTTTTCACTTTGAAACAGGCAGGAGACAGGTTACCCAGGCAGGGGGAAAAAAAATAAAAAGCCTTTTTTTTTTTACCGAAGTGAATGACCATCTTCTGGGAAGTATAGGTTTTGAACCTGAAAACTCTGTCTGTCTGTCTCTTAGTCCACAGAAAGAGCCACTAGCCCAGCCAGATCTCACGCTCAGATGGGGTGTTTTTGCCAGTCAAAGGTCTGCACAGCGCACTAGGGATTGGGCGGCCTGAGACCCAAACGTTACATTGTAGATGGACTGTTTGCAGTTCTTGCTCCCCAGGACATTGGACTGTCTCAACTCCCTCCCCTACAGCATGAAAAAAAGACTCTTGACAACCTTGGAGCAACTGGAGTGGGGGCGAGGGGAGCTGTTTGCATGTCTGCACTGCTCATGCCCAGGTGTCTGTGGGGGTCCGTGGCAGAGGCTGTAAGGGGGCTAGGGGGCAGAAGGAGACTGTTTGAGAGGCAGGCTGCAGGCAGGGGAGCCCAGGAGTGTGTGCAGGGCTGTGTGTGTGGGTGTGGTGGCAGGGCGTTAGGGCAGGTCCCCCTGCTGGATGGTGAGATGGCAGCTGGGCTGGCCCTGGGCCCTCAGGGCTGAAGGGCAGAAGCATGGTGGCAGTAAAGTAGCGCAGGGAGGAACACAGTAGATGTTAGTTGGGAGCTGGGGGACAGAGGGTAAGGGGAAAGGGGGCATCCTTGAGGAGGGGTCAGGACTAGAGAGTGGGGGCAGCTGGAGGCATGGAAGGTCCCAGGAATCAGGGACTGACAGGAACAGATTCCTACACCCCCCCACTGGATAGAAGCTGCAGAAGCCAGAGCAGCAGCCCTGGCTTGCCTAGGCCAAGGGCCCTGAGTGAGTCCATCTGAGGATGAGGAAGAGGAGGAGGGGGTGGAGGAGGAGGAGGAGAAAGAGGAGGAGGAAGAGTAGGAAGAGGAGGAGGAGGAGGAGGAGGAGGAGCAGGAGGGGCAGGAGGGCAGCTGTCAGTAGGCAACGGGATTAATAGAGGCCTCCATTACGGAGGCATGTGTCCAGGCAGGCACCCACCAACCGTCAGGGGCAGCTCAGGGCACCCAGGGACTTGGTGTGGGTATCTCTGGGGCGGGGACTGTCAGTCAGTCAGCAAGACTGTGTGTCAGTGCACATGGTGGGACAGGGGCCTGGCGGACCTTGGTCCCCCGCCCTGGACTGTCAGATGCCAGCCCCATGCCCAGACACACACCAATCTGCACATAGCCCCTTGGCCCGGCCGACCAGCACCTGCTTTGGCCTGGGGCTCTGGCTCTGGTGGCTGGCCACCACCCCTCAGGTCAAGTTCAGCTTGGGGATCATGGCTGCTGGTCAACTGGATGGGCGGGGTCCCCATGGCCTAGCAACCACATGAGCCCTCTGTGATGTCCTAGCCCCTGGCAATCTGTGCTGGCCACACTGGCACTGGGCAGCCCAACTGCCCTGCCACTAGGTCAGGCAACAGCGCGCAGACGCCTGGGCCCTGGCACAGAGGGACGGAAGGATGGGAAGACAGTGCTGACCGACGAGGGACCTCAGGGCTGGCAGCCAAGAGAAGACAGGTGGAGGTGCGCCCGGGATCCTGGGAGCCCAGGCCAGAGCTGCCTGCATGCCTGCCTGCCTTCCTGGATGTCCGTATGCTGCCTTTGTCCAGGTAGGTTTCTCAGGTCCCCTCCAATCCTGTCCTCTCCTGTCCTCTCCTGTCCTCACCATCCTCTCCCCTCTCCTCTCCTCCGCACTTTGCTTCTCTCCTTTGTCTGTCCTCTCTTCCAGGTGCCCTGCTCACCAGCTCCAGCACTTGTGATGCTTCTCCAGTGACAGCTGTTCGCAACCCCTTCCACCCCCTGCCTGCCCCTAATGTGACCCAGCTCACAGGGTCTCCGGCTCATCCCACCCAAACCCACACGCCCCAACACATTCCCTGGTTCAGCCCCTCTGCCCTATTCAGCCAAACTGGGCCTTTGCAACCTACCTATGCATCGTTGTTTCTCCTCACCATTCAAGGAGAGATCTCCTTTTGTACTTAGCTTGGTTGACTGGTGGATGGATGGATGGATGGATGGATGGATGTATGAATGGATGGATAGATGTATGGGTGGATGGATGGATGGATGGACAGGTCAATGGATGGGTTTTGTAGAGGCAGAGTACCATATAGGGGTACTGGAGTCCGCTGGTGTCAGATCCCTAGTCAATGTCAAATGTAAAACATTAATTCATCAATAACAAAAATGAATAAGCACCTAAATAAATAAATAAATAAATAAATATAAAAACTGGGTTAACAAATACATGGCGTCTTTGCCTTTCTGCATATGGAATGCTGTGAGGATCTTAACAAGGAAAGCATTGTCCTGATTAACCCATTTGAAGTCGTGGAATATTTCCTTTTCCTTTTTCTTTTTTTACTTTCTATTTTCTTGATTATTCACTGGAATAAATAGACAGGAATTGAGAGGGAAGGGAGGTAGAGAGAGTTTGAGACACAGAGAGAGACAACTGCAGCACTTCCGCACCACTTGTAAAGATTTCCCCTGGCATGTGGGAACCAGGGTGTTGAAGCCCAGTCCTCCTGCATTGTAACATGAGTGCTTAACTGGGTGTGGCACCACCTGCTACCCTTGATGGGACACTTTTTTTTAGCAATGAAAAGAAATTCTCGTGGCAAGGTAATAAATAAATGAAGAAGTCAATAAAAGTGCATTTACATTAACTCAGTGGAAACACACAGGGACATATACGTCTCTGTTACCTGTATTACATCTTCATGTATGGATTGATTGCCTCAAGGGGTTATTGCCACAG
>NW_026647149.1:520000-530000 GCF_950295315.1 Erinaceus europaeus | reverse complement strand
CCAGAGAGACTTACAAAGCTGAGGCTCCAGAAACCTAGGTGAAATCGCCACGAAAACAAGCCAGAGCTCAGCAGTGGCCTGGTGACTCTCTTTATATATCTGGGCCTATCAGTAAAATAATATATAAGTAAAATATTAATGAGTGCACACAGAGTGAGGGAGAGCCTGTGAGAGTCAGAGACAGAAGTCAAGAAGAGAAACAGAAGAGTTGGAAAGACACCAGAAGTCAAAAACCTCCCACACTGTATTCAGACATGACAGTTTCAACCCTGAGTTGTAGAGATTGTAAGGTAGCAGTCTCTTGTCCACAGACCCCAGACAACACCAGCTTTCTCCATATGTGTTTAGTATTTATGACAGGAAATGTATTGTGAGTGTAAACTTCCCTTCAAATATAAGAGAAAAATCTATCAAGCAGAAGAAATGACCTCTCATGGAATATAGGACTAAATAAATCAATAAATATGCAAATAAATGGGGATGATCGAGGAGGATTTGAAAAAAAAATAAAGCACAGAAAGACCTGATTACAGCAGAATCATAGAAACCATCTGCTGAGAAACTGAGGGCTGCTTCAAAAATTCTGAGACACTTCAGAGTCCAGGGAAATTAAGATTTCAGGAGAATGAAAAGAAACTCATATTTCTTGAAGCTTACACTAGAGAAAGGAGGCAAGTTCTGTACTATGATAATTTTAATAAGCATGCTGATATAAATGCTATTAGAAATGCTACTGGAAGGTTCTATTATTTATAATTGTATTGAATCCTGCTCCAGCTATGTGGCCAATTATTCATGAAAAAGAAGCTGTTATAAATGTGTTAATTCTGATTAAGATCAATTACATAGGTTGGCAATTCCAAAAATGACAGATATATATATATATATATATATATATATATATATATATATATATATATATATATATATGTGTGTGTGTGTGTGTATTTATATATGAACATTTATATATATATGGATGTATATCTTTATTATAAAGTCTGAGAGATACTGCCATGGATATGAGGAGACAGAATATGGCTTGAGTCAAAGAGACTTACAAAGCTGAGGCTTAAGTAGCCTAGGTGAAAACACCAACAAAAAAGCCAGAGCTCAGCAGTGCTGTGGCAACTCTCTTTGTATATCTGGGCCTGTCAATAAAATAAGGATATAAGTAAAATATTACTGAGTGCAGACAGAGTGAGTGAGAGCCTGTGAGAGTCAGAGACAGAGAAGTTGAGAAGTGAAATAGAAGAGTTGAAAAGAGACCAGAATTCAAAAACCTCCTATAATGTGTTCATTAATTACAGGTTCAAACCTGGCTTGTAGAGATTGTAAGGTAGCAGCTCTTATGCCCACAGACCCCAGACAGCCCCAGCCTTCACCATATGGTGTATTACCGGAACTGACACTAATGTGTGTGTGTGTGTGTCTGTCTGTCTGTGTGTGTGTGTGTGTGTGTGTGCTCAGAGCTCACTTGTAGTAGTCTCACAGCATGGGTGTCAAGTTAGCCAGCTTCACCTGCAACTAAGGTACAGAGAACCTAGCTGGTCAGGACAAGCCAGGAAGCCCAGATTCTGGCTAAGCAAGAATGCACATGCAAAGGGACTCTCATGTCTCCCTCTCCCGAGTTCCTGATTCAATCTTATGCCTCACTATCATCCAAACACTGCCAATGCCGTAAGCTGGGACACCCCTCATAATTCAGGGGCTGGAGCCTGTCCAGTCACGTTTGGCAGCCTACTCAGCCTCCAGACTCTCAGTCCACTGCTCAGGGCAGCAGATTACAAGCCCAGAATGAACCCAGAAAGAGCTGTGTTTCAACATAGATGGGAAATGTGTTTGACCAAACAATAGTGGATGAATCCAGCCCCTCACACCTACCCTTTGGGTCCAGCTCAGGCAATTGTTCCTGTGGCCTCACAATCCCTGATCATGGTGTCCTGGTGTCCACACATCACACGCAGAGATTCCCAGAAGTAGGCCTGCATGAGGGTCCCATACAAAGTCGCTCTGCTTGCCGAAAGCACAACTCCCCGGGCCCTTGCTATGGAGAGACAAAAGGAAGATGGATGCCTCCATTGGCTGAATTAGGAGCTTCAAGTCGAGATCAAGCACCGCCCATCACCTGACCACCTGGCTGCTGCTAATAAATGCAATTGGAAACACCTTTTCACTTGGCCCCTGAGGACAGACTCAGGAATCCCTCCAGGAGCTACCAGGCTGGCAGACCTCCTGACCCCGGCATAGGTGTGCTCCCAGTTGGGAGGGCCTTCGGGCCAGAGGTGAGAAAATTCCCTAGATACAAGAACGAACTTCAGGTTTCAAAAGGATTTGAAACCCCAGGAGGCAATTGGAAAAAACATTGCACAGCCATCAAAACACCCTCTTTCTGAACCCTGGAAACTTCCTTTTTGCCTGGAAATCTGGACACTGGTATGGCCATAAAACCACAGATCCTTTACATTCGTCCCAATAGAGCGAAAGCACAATGTGTGTGCCAGGGGGATAGAGTTTCACTTCTCTTCACCTGGGCTCTCATGGATTAAGGACAAGGATGTGGTGCAGGAAATTGAGGAGGGCTGCATTTAGGCTGAGTGTCAGCCACAGGTCCCTGGAGATTGCAGTCAAGCACAGAGGGCCTGGACAGCTACAGCTGGAGATGGACGTATGCCTGTTACCTGCAGCAGGAACACTGTCTCCTCAGTTCCCCTCTGTACTACGCCATATGCAGGAGACTGAATAATCTAAAGGGCAAAAAAAGGAAAATGCAATACTAATCCATTGTGCATTGGATGTTACTGTCAAAAACAGTGCAGTAGTAGTTGTAGTAATGTGTAGTATCTGCAAAAAGAAATGTATTGTGTGTCCAAATTTCCCTTAAATTATAAGAGAAAATCTATCAGGCAGAAGAAATGACCCCTCATGTCTTATGTGAGTAAATATATAAATAAATATACAAATATATGGGGTGATCTAGGAGGATTTGAAAAAAATAAAAAATAAAAACAAAAACCACAGGAAGACCTGATTACAGCAGAAATATAGAAAACGTCTGCTGAGAAACAGAGGGCTGCTTTAAAAATTTTCTGACACTTCAGGTTCCAAGCAAATTAAGAATTCCCAAGAATGAAAAGAAAGACCATACATATTGAAGCTTACACTAGAAAATGCAGTCAAGTTCTGTGCTATGATATTACAATAAGGATACTGATAGAAAGGCTACTGGAAATGCTCCTGGAAGGTTTATAATTTATAATTGTAGTGAATCCTGCTCCACCTATGTGACCATTTATTTATGAATAAGGAGGCTGTTATAAATGTGGTAATTCTGCATTAAGATCATATAAAAACGTCAAGAATTCTAAAAATAACTGATATATATGTACATATATGTATGTGTATCTTTATTATCAACTATGAGGGATACTGGCATGGCTATGAGGAGACAGAGTATGGCTTGTGCCAGAGAGTCTTACAAAGATGAGGCTCCAGAAATCTAGGTGAAATCGCCAACAAAACAATCCAGAGCTCAGCAGTGCCCTGGTGACTCTCTTGTATATCTGGACCTGTCATTAAAATAATAAATAGGTAAAATATTAATTAGTGCAGACAGAGTGAGAGCCTGTGAGAGTCAGAGACAGAGAAGGCGAGAAGAGAAATAGAAGAGTTTTAGAGAGAGAGACACCGATATAGTCATTTTCTACAATGGATTCGATATGACATTCAGACAATTGATTGCTAAAACCTGGAGAGAAACTGTGCATCAGGGAAATAATTGTCCAAAGGAGTAAAATCTCCAAATCATTAGCTATATGCAGCTCCATCGGGACCGATCAAAAAAGGCTCCATAAGGAACTAATCCAGGAGACTCTCCACAAGGACAGGCTCCACAAGTTTCCTAGTCTGGCAACACACACAGGGCAGCTGCTAGTTCCCAGTGCAAGCCTCAGGGCAAAAACCTCACTGTCTTCAGTGTCTCAGAATTCAAAAACCTCCTACACTGTGTTCATTGATGACAGGATCAAACCTGGGTTGTAGAGATTGTAAGGCAGCAGTTCTCATGCCCACAGACCCCAGACAGCCCCAGCCTTCACCATATGCTGTCCAGCAGACCTGACAGTAATGTGTGTGTGTCTGTCTGTCTGTCTGTCTGACTGTGTGTGTGTCTGTGTGTGCTCAGAGCTCACCTGTAGTAGTCTCAGAGCACGCGTGGCAAGGTAACCAGCCTCACCTGCAACTTATGTATAGTGAACCTAGCTGGTCAGGGAAGCCAGCTAGCCCAGATTCTGGCTAAGCAAGAATGCATATGCAAAGGAACTCTCATGTCTAAATCTCCTGAGTTCTCTATTCAATCCAATGCCTCATTATCTATCATCCGGGGGAAGCTGGGGCACCCCTAAGAATTCAGGGGCATGAGCCTGTCCAGTCATGTTTGGCTGCCTACTCAACCTCCAAGCTCTCAGTCCACTTCTCAGGGTAGCAGATTACAAGTACAGAAAGTACCCAGAAAGAGCTGTGTTTCAATATAGATGGGAACTGTGTTCTACCAAACAATAGAGGATGAACCCGGTCTCTTACACCTACCCTTTGGGTCCGGCTAAGGCAATTGCTCCTGTGGCCTCACATCCCTGATCATGGTGTCCTGGTGTCCACACATCACACTCATAGAGATTCCCAGAAGTAGGCATGCATGAGAGTCCCATTCAAAGTCACACTGCTTTCAGGAAGTACAAACTCCCCAGGCCCTTGCTATGGACAGACAAAAGAAAGATGGATGCCTCCATTGGCTGAATTCGGAACTTCCAGTGGAGATCACAGCCCTGCACCTCACCTGAGGGCCTGCCTGCTTCTTAATAAAGGCAATTGGAAACACCTGTTACCACTTGGGCCCTGAGGACATACTCAAGAATCCCTCCAGGAGCTATATGGGTGGAAAATCTGGACACTGGTGTGGCCATCAGTACCACAGATCCTTTACATTCGGCTTAATAGAGGGAAAGCACAATGTGTGTGCCAGGGGGATAGAGTTTCACTTCTCTTCACCTGGGCTCTCATGGAATAAGGACAAGGACGCTGTGCAAAAGGTGAGGACCTCTGCATTTAGGCTGAGTGTCAGCCTCAGGGCCCTGGAGCATGGGAGTCAAGCACAGAGAGCCTGGATATCCCCAGCTGCAGATGGACATATGCATGGATCCTGCAGCAGCAACGCCATGTGCAGGAGACTAAATAATCCAAAGGGCAAAGAAAGGAAAATTTCAACACTAGGATGACTGAGTTCACGATGCATGCACTGACTTCCTGTAAGGGCCCAGGGAAGAAGGCACGTAGAGACAGTCAGAGAGATAGAATGACAGAGACAGAATGGTCCAGCCTCAGCCTGTCCTGTGTGCAGGGAACTGCACTATGACTATTTCTTCTTAAATAAACGATATGGCTCTGTGAGATGTCTCTCATGACTGTGGCTCAGAAGAGCCAGGTGTATCCATTTTACTACCCTAATCCAGAGCTGTGCAGGTCTCCAGGTAAAATATTTTTTCAGACCTCTACATGTTACATATATACATATAAATATAAATTTATATATACATATATATATATAGAAAGAGAGAGACAGAGAGAGAGACACTCATGTTTTCATTTTCTACAATGGATTCGATATCACATTCAGACAATTGATTGCTAAAACCGGGAGAGAATCTGTGCATCAGGATACGAATTGTCCATAGGAGTAAGATCTCCAAATCATTAGCTATATGCAGCTCCAACGGGACCGATCAAAAAAGGCTCGAGAAGGAACTCATCCAGGAGACTCTCCACATGGACAGGCAACACAAGTTTCCTAGTCCGGCAACAAACACAGGGCAGCTGCTAGTTCCCAGTGCAAGCAACAGGGCAAAAAACCTCTCCCTCTTCAGTGTCTCAGAATTCAAAAACCTCCTACACTGTGTTCATTGATGACAGGTTCAAACCTGGATTGTAGAGATTGTATGGCAGCAGCTCTCATGCCCACAGACCCCAGACAGCCCCAGCCTTTACCATATGCTGTACTACCAGACCTGACAGTAATGTGTGTGTGTATGTTTGTCTGACTGTGTGTGTCTGTGTGTGCTCAGAGCTTACCTGTAATAGTCTCAGACCATGGGTGTCAAGGTATCCAGCCTCTCCTGCTACTTATGTACAGAGAACCTAGCTTGTCAGGGCAACCCAGCTAGCCTAGATTCTAGCTTAGCAAGAATGCATATTCAAAGGGACTCTCATGTCTAAATCTCCTGAGTTCCCTATTCAATGCCATGCCTCACTATCTATCGTCCTGGTGAAGCTGGGGCACCCCTCAGAATTCAGGGCCATGAGCCTGGCCAGTCACATTTGGCTGCCAACTCAGCCTCCAGGCTCTCAGTCCACTGCTCAAGGCAGCAGATTACAAGCACAGAAAGTACCCAGAAAGAGCTGTATTTCAACATAGGTGGGAACTTTGTTCGACCAAACAATAGTGGATGAACCCGGTCCCTTACGCCTACCCTTTGGGTCCGGCTAATGAAATTGCTCCTGTGGCCTCACACCCCAGATCATGGTGTCCAGCTGTCCACACATCACACTCATAGAGATTCCCAGAAGTAGGCATGAATGAGTGTCCCATACAAAGTCGCTCTGCTTGCAGGAAGCACAAAGTCACTGGGCCCTTGCTATGGACAGACAAAAGAAAGATGGATGCCTCCATTGGCTGAATTCAGAGCCTCCAGTGGATATCACAGCCCCGCACCTCAACTGAGGGCCTGGCTGCTGCTAATAAAGTCAATTGGAAACACCTGTTACCACTTGGGCCCTGAGGACATACTCAGGAATCCCTCCAGGAGCTAGCAGGCTGGCAGATTTCCTGCCTCCGGGATAGCTGTGCTCCGAGTTGGTTGGCCCTTATGGCCAGAGGTGAGAATATTCCCTAGATACAAGAAAGAACTTCAGGTTTCAAAAGGATTTGAAAACCCCATGAGGCACTTGGAAATGTCATTTAACAGCCATCAAAACACCCTCTTTCAGAAACCTGGAAGCTTCCGTTTTGCGTGGAAAATCTCAGAATTCAAAATCCTCCTAAACTGTGTTCATTGATGATAGGTTCAAACCTGGCTTGTAGAGATTGTAAGGCAGCAGCTCTCATGGCCACAGACAACAGACAGCCCCAGCCTTCACCATATGCTGTACTACATGACCTGACTGTAATGTGTGTGTCTGTCTGTCTGTCCATCTGACTGTGTGTGTCTGTGTGTGCTCAGAGCTCACCTGTAGTAGTAGTCTCAGAGCATGGGTGTCAAGGTAGCCAGCCTCAGCTGCAACTTATATACGGAGAACCTAGCTGGTCAGTGCAAGCCAGCTAGCCCAGAGTCTGGCTAAGGAAGAATGCATATGCAAAGGGACTCTCATGTCTAAATCTCCTGAGTTCCCTATTCAATCCTATGCCTCACATCTATCATCAGGGGGAAGCTGGGGCACCCCTCAGGATTCAGGGGCATGAGCCTGTCCAGTCACATTTGGCTGCCTACTCAGCCTCCAGGCTCTCAGTCCACTGCTCAGGGGAGCATATTACAAGCACATACAGTACCCAGAAAGAGCTGTGTTTCAACATAGATGGGAACTCTGTTCAACCAAAAAATAGTGGATGAACCCGGTATCTTACACCTCCCCTTAGGTCCGGCTAAGGCAATTGCTCCTGTGGCCTCAAATCCCTGATCATGGAGTCCTGGTGTCCACACACCACACTCAGAGAGATTCCCAGAAGTAGGCATGCATGAGTGTCCCATACAAAGTCTCTCTGCTTGCAGGAAGCAGAAAATCCACGGGCCCTTGCTATGGACAGACAAAAGAAAGATGGATGCCTCCATTGGCTGAATTCGGAGCTTCCAGTGGAGATCACAGCCCCGCACCTCACCTGAGGGCCTGGCTGCTGCTAAGAAAGGCAATTAGAAACACGTGTTACTCCCAGTCTGCCTCTCTCTTTCCCTAGTAGGGTGGGTCTCTGGGGAAGCTGAGCTCCAGGACACATTGGTGGGGTCTTCAATCCAGGGAAGTCTGGCTGGCATCCTGATGACACCTGGAACCTGGTGACTGAAAAGAGAGTTAACATACAAAGCCAAACAAATTTTTGAGCAGGGAGTATGGAACGACCAGTCAACGCCCATGTTCAG
Source organism: Erinaceus europaeus (assembly GCF_950295315.1). Classification (NCBI taxonomy): domain Eukaryota; kingdom Metazoa; phylum Chordata; class Mammalia; order Eulipotyphla; family Erinaceidae; genus Erinaceus; species Erinaceus europaeus. The sequence goes on along the minus strand of NW_026647149.1, from coordinate 521,823 downwards.
CAGGGAAGCAATTACAGAAGCCAGACCTTCTACCTTCTGCAACCCACAATGACCCTGGGTCCATGCTCCCAGAGGGATAGAGAATGGGAAAGCTATCAGGGGAGGGGGTGGGATATGGAGATTGGGTGGTGGGAATTGTGTGGAGTTGTACCCCTCCTACCCTACGGTTTTGTTAATTAATCCTTTATTAAATAAAAAATTTTAAAAAAAGTGAAAAAAAAGAAGTAGTAGGTGTGACTTAGAAAGGAAGAGAAGTTAGAGAAATAGGAATAAATGGGCAAATATATATATGTATATAATATATATATATATATATCTGTATATATATAGACATAGAGAACTACTGCATTTTCCAATAAAGGAAATGGAGAACCAGAACTCTGTAGTTGTAAAAGGTATTTCGTTATACTCCTAAAATAGTTTTGTAGATAAATATTACATCACTAATAACAAAAAAAAAGAAACACGTGTTACCACTTGGGTACTGAGGATATATTCAGGAATCCCTCCAGGAGCTAGCAGGCTGGCAGACCTCCTGACCCCGGGATAGCTGTGCTCCAAGTTGGGCGGCCCTTCTGGCCAGAGGTGAGAATATTCCCTAGATACAAGAAAGAACTTCAGGTTTCAAAAGTATTTGAAACCCCATGAGGCACTTGGAGAAGACATTTCACAGCCATAAAACACCCTCTTTCAGAACACTGGAAGCTTCTGTTTTGCGTGGAATATCTGGACACTGGTGTAGGCATCAGTACCACAGATCCTTTACATTCGGCTTAATAGAGGGTAAGCACAATGTGTGTGCCAGGGGGATAGAGTTTCACTTCTCTTTACCTGGGCTCTCATGGAATAAGGACAAGGACGCTGTGCAGGAAGGTGAGGATGGCTGCATTTAGGCTGAGTGTCAGCCTCAGGGCCCTGGAGAATGGGAGTCAATCACAGAAGGCCTAGACAGCTGCAGCTGCAGATGGAAAATTCCTGGAACCTGCAGCAGCAACGCTGTCTCCGCAGTTCACCTCTGTACTAAACCATGTGCAGGAGACTAAATAATCCAAAGGTCAAAGAAAGGAAAATTTCAACACCAGGATGAGTGAGTTCACGATGCATGCACTGACTTCCAGTAAGGGCCCAGTGAAGAAGGCACGTAGAGACAGTCAGAGAGACAGGATGACAGAGACAGTAAAGGACTGAAATTCTGGCCCTGTGTTGATCAGTGCCAGAGCACTGAAGACAAATGCTCCATGCCCATGCATACTTCTTACAAGTGGCATTGCTATTTTATGTTTTTGAGGAAAGGTAACACTTAGAACATCTAGGTCTTAGCCACTCTGAGAAGCAACACTTGGCCAGCAGCCCACTCTCCAAAACTGCCCCCACCTCTCCAATTTGGAAGTAGTCTTAGTGATGCTACAGCTAAGATGCAGGCTGGCGTATTGCATCTCCCTGTTCCAGACTCAGCCTGTCCTGTGTTCAGGGAACTGCACTATGTCTATTTCTTCTTTGATTTACAGTTTTGGGATAGGACTCGGTGAACAAAATGAGCAAGAGGGAAGTAGATGATTTGGCCGCTGTAGTTTGTGCTGAGAGAGATTTGTAGAGTGAAAAATGATATGGCTCTGTGAGATGTTTCATATGACTGTGGCTCAGAACGGCCAGGTGTATCCACTTTACTAACCTAATACAGAGCTGTGCAGTTCTATAGCTAAAAAATATTTTCAGACCACTACATGTTATATATATATATATATATATATATATATATATATATATATATATATTATATATATATATATATATATATATATACACATACATATATATATATA